>NW_022900915.1:31089538-31119893 GCF_012274545.1 Fukomys damarensis | reverse complement strand
CATTTTTTTCTTTTCCCTTATTACCCTTCCCCTACCCATCCCACCTTCCCTACACCTTTAGCCCTTTTCTTCCCATTTCAGAATGTCAGTTATCTCATTAGGATCTTATGTACTATTACAGTTTATTCACACCTGAGAAACTATTTGGTATCTACACATGTGTGACTTATTTATTTCACTTAGGAGTATCTCCTCAATATGTATGACCCTAGGAGTAGGGGAGAAGATTTGGTATTTTTTAATCTTTGAAAGATATGTTTTTTTGTTTTTTGTTTTTTTTTTCTTTCTTTTTATTGAGTTTATTGGTACAATTTAGGTATACAATACAGTTACATTCATTGTTGGGATCTTGTACCTTTACATGACAGTTCTTAGTTCTCATTTTTTCCCCTTGTCCCTGCCCTCTCTTCACCCCCTCCTCCCCTCCCCATTTACAAATACTTTATTTCCATTTTTTCAGTTTCTCATATTTTTTCCTCTCCCTTATTACTTTTCCCCACCCTTCCCACTTTCCCTACACCTTTAACCCTTTACTTCCTATTTCACATTATTAATTATCTCATTAGGATCCTGTGTACTATTATAGTTTTTCACACCAAAGAAACTTCGGTATTTCAGTTTAAGAAATCTCTGTATGAACATTGTTCTTTATATTTGTCTAGAAGTGTTTTACTAGTAGAAAAGAAGGTAGTCCAAACCTGTAGCTCAACTCTTAAAGGAGGCTTACATAAGGGCTCTGTCGGATTTGTTTCAGATCACTCTGAGATAGAGGATAATGATGATCACTGACAGAGTTTCCCTTTCACCTCATGAGGAGTCCAGATAGGACAAGATGTGGAGATTTTCTGCTGATTACCTGGATGGGAAGTTGGGAGCTGGTTTCTTCTGAGGGACATTTGGGTATATGCCAGAGAGTAGTCCTGGACATGACCCCTCATTTGACACCTCAGTTTCCGCCAGTTCCATGCAATCAGAGATCTGTCTCTGAAAGGAACCCAATTGCCCATCTGGTCAAAGTTCCATCTGCCATTGGTATAATTGGGAGTGGGGATTCACGAGAGGACAAGTGGAGAAACCTGTCTCCTACTTTAAGAGTGGCAGTTGCCCTAAAGGCAATTGCTAGCTGGCAGAGTAAGCACTGTTGCTTTACAGTTCTATGAGGGAGGGACAGATAAAAGCCTGACCTGTCTTTATCTGAGACAATTTCAAAAGATTCCCATTATGCAGCATTTTGAAGTAACTAAATGCAAATGCAACACATACAATGAAACACAATTTTACCAAAACACAATGCATAAGAAAAACCAGAAATTTGCAAATATTTAAAACATACAACTTAAAATTAAGGCACTTTTAAAACAAAAGCAGAAACAAAGGCCAGAAGAATTTATATGAAACAAAAAACAGAATCTATGAAACAAATGAAAGCCTGTGAAACAAATTGCAGTCTATGAAGCAAAAAGACCAAAGTTAGAATCTCTGAAAGAAAACTCTTACCTCTAACCAGTAATATTGGTGGAAGACCTCAAAATAATATAAAGAGAAGAGATGTAACTCCCAAACCTGCTAGATATCTAAAAAGCAAAAATCAAAGAATGAATCCTAGGAACAAAGGTGGTTAAGGGTAGAAAAAATTATGGAAGAAAAGAAAGCTTCTCTCTAAGAGAGACAGAAGGGGGACTGGAAAGTAGGTCACCCCTGTTTTATACTCTTAAATGCATTGATTTTTGTTTTAGTATTTGAAGTTCTGATGAAATTTAAATTTTATTTCAAATGTTCAAATTTAAGGATTTTTTAAACTTTGAAATAATTGTTATAAACTGTGTGTTATAAGAAGTCTGAGGAGGAAGAAATTATTTCTAGCTTTTGTAATTAAATAGACATTTAAAGAGAGTCTTTGAGGCTGTTAAGATTTTTATAAATTAAGAATAACTGAGAAAAGGAAACTAGATAGAAAAGGCTATAAATAGACTGAAAATGACATAGGGGATCTGTGTTATGATAACTGGATGAAAATAGAGAAACTGATCCCTGATTGACTATTGCTACTTTTTCTGTGCCCATTACCACTTGAACATAGAAATTAGTTGATGGACAAGAAAATGCTAGCATTCTTTGCCAGGTCTGTTGAAATATTTGCAGTTTTTGGGCCAGGGATTTAGCTCAGTGGTTCCACTGCCCGCCTCGCAAGTGCAAGGAGCTTAGTTCAATCCTTGGTATAACAACAACAACAAAAATTGCAGTTTCTACCCAAGTTAACTTCCCCCAAGAATAGAGGACATTATTCTACTTAAAATGAAAATTCTCCTGTGAAAATGCTAGTACCCTAATAAAGAAACTAACTTCAGCATCTTTATCAGTTTAGGGCCAAAGAGTGAACACTAGCAAGTTATTTGGAATTTTTTCTACTCTATTTGTTGATTTTAGTATCCATGATTGATTCTTAACAAACTGCCTTCCATATCGTGCCTGAAAATTAATAAATAAAAGATTAGGAATCCATTTGTATGAGTACAGCTGTTAGAATATTGAGTATTAATTTTGTTAAGAAAAAATAAATGTCTTTATCAGTCCAGGCCAATCTGCTGTGTTCTTTTACCAGTTATATTTTAAGGGAAGAATCAGAAAATGTTTTATAGCAACAAAGCAGCAGACAATGAGAAAATTAGATGGCTAAATTCTAAGAGAATCTTAGTGTTTTGGTCATTATTCATTAACTTTCCTTCTCTTTTCTTTCTGTCTCCTGTTTGTTTTTACTTGCTTCTTATGTCTCTCCTGCGGTTATATAAACTATCAATCACAAAACTTTTTTCTTTTTCTTTTTACCATGAAAAGGAGGAAAGCAATGGGTTACAGTTAGAAGAATTGTGCTGTCCCATTTTAACCTTTCTGTTACCCAGATTTCAGTCAAATTTTACTGGACACCTCTTAGTAGAAAGCATCCACACAAATCTCTCTAGTAAAAAAAATTAATAACCTTGCTGCCACCCATGAAAAAAAAGTATTTAACTGGAAAAAGGCAGATGTACATAAATCTGAGCCACTTTCAAAGCCGGTCTGAACTCCATGCTCTCACTGAGGTGCTGTGTCCCTGGAGATTCCCACCCTGAGCACAGTGCCAGTCGCAAATGTGTTTTCAGTCAGATATAATTACTTGAGAACACAAACATAATGTTTGCCATCCAAGACCTCTGCAACAGGAAACCCCAGATTAACTTGCACCTAGGGCCTTTTCAGCAAAGACCAGTCTGAAAAGATTTTGTGGGAAAGATGGTGTATCAAACCAGAAAGAGGAATGTGACACCAGACCTAGTGGCTGCCTTGCTTATTTCCAGCTGCTTGCCACAGCCATTATACTAACATGAAAGAGAAATGCCACAATAGGAAGGAGCTATTATCCCTCTTAACTGTAGTATCAGTGCTATGTTTAATATTTTGGGACACAGGATTATCTTTATTTTTAAGGAAGGATTTATCTGATAATGAATTTAATCTGTGCTTAATAGGGTTTTCTTCCTTTTTGCTCCCTGTAACATGGAAGTAGTTTATGTGCACAGTGTCCTGGTTTGCTTCAGGGTGAGTGCCAGCCTGCATTGCACAGTGGGACAGCATCTCTGGCTGCACACAGCCAGCTGCCTCCCAAGATCAGGCTGAAACTGATGGAGCAGTTCTTCAGTGCCATTCGACAATACCTCATACAACTGGGTTTTGTTATATTAATAGCTTACTAATCTCGCTTAAATGAAAGTCATTCCAGAAATCGGCTGTGGTTAGTACCTTACCTTACATTTATGTGGTACATGTGAACATTACTTTCTTCTTATTAAAACAATTAGCATGATTGTCTTTGAAATATATGCACATAAAGAGTGGAACAGGTAGAAAGTACATAGTGTAGTGTGTGCTTGTGTGTGTGTGTGTGTGTGTGTGTGTGTGTGTGTGTGTAGCTGATAAGGTGTTATTCAAAGGAGATCTTACTGGATCCCAATGTTAACTTTCTGAACTACTTAAAATGTGAGAATTACTAAAAACATCATCATTGATAATTTAGGAACCCCTTTGACACAGTATTGTAGTTTTGCAATACCTGGAGACAGTATTATATTTTGTTGACTAAAGCCAATATATTATATCTTGATAAATGCTGAGAGAGATTGCCATTTTTTCTTGCTACAACAATAATTATGAGTTAATACATATTTCAATTAACTAGATGTAGTCATTCCACAATGTATACACACCTCAAAACTTATTTCTTTATGTGGTGAATGCATACAAAGTAAAAGTAAAATTTAAATTAAAAAATAGTATTGCAGTGTGAGTGTACTGTATTACGTGCACTACTTGTCCAAGTAGATTATTGATCCTATGACAGTGTGCAAGTCTTTTGAACTCTCTGAGTCTTCAGTTCTATTGTATAAAATAGGAAAGTTGAGCCCCTTTATTCCTAAGCTGCCCTTCAGATCCAAAGCATTGAGGTCATGGCCAAAGAGACCCATTAATGAGCTTCCTTTATAGAAGTTCCCAAGCCTGTAGCAGAACTGTAATGTGGACAGGGACAGGGTAGTAAGACACTGTGAAAGCTCTAGTTAGCACTGTAGGAGCCATGAGGAAATTGGGTCTATAAAAACACACATATTGGGAAGTTCACACTCTGTCAACATTTATCTAATTTAATACATATTTCTTATCTTTTCATCCCAAAATGTTTATGTTCTTTGAGATTCCTGGCATAAAAAACATATTTCTAAACACACCTCCAAATACACTTCCGTGAAGTCTCAAGTTTAGACCATTTCAGTTATTAGTTTCTGCATATAAACAATGCCAAAATTTAATGCTTTAAAGTTAAAATTTTATTTTACTCACAGTCTGAGTTTCTGAGGGCCAGAAATGTGAAGAGAAAAATAAATTTAAAAGAAATATGAAGAGTCTGTCCACTCATGGAAAGGAGATCTTCAACTGATCCTCAGGTGGCCCGAACAGCTGTCAACTGGCTCAAGCTGCTTATTCAGGACACGTTACAGCCTGAATGCTTCTGCCCACTTTCCAGTTAGTGTCAAAATCTAATCTCCAGTGTGATAGTATTTGGAGGGGAGGTCTGTGGGAGAGAATTAGGTTTTAGGAGTAGGATCAGCGTCGCAATTGGAAAAGCTTGCTCCCTCTCTCCTGTTTTTCATGTGACCATACCATGAAAAGATGGCTGTCTGTGATCTGGTGACGGGCCCTCACCTGACACCAACTCTGTCAACACTTTCATCTTGCACTTCCCAACTGCCAGAATTGTGTGGAATGTTCCATCACAGTCTGTGGTGTTTTCTCATAGCAGCTCATACTGACGAAGATAGGGTCATATGTGCGTCACCTTAGCCTGTAGTGAAGGCTGACGTCTTTCACTCCCACAGCCATAGATGATGGAGAGGAATTGTTTCTCACAAGTGTGTGACTCAATACTTCATATGGTTTTTTTCTCACTCTGGGTGACTGGGATGGGCTTCTTTTGGTAAGGCAGCTTCAGGGGAGGTGAATTTCTTCCATAGTAACTCTCTACCACAGAGGAAGGTCTTGATGTTAGTAGTCCTGCTTAAATTAAACCAAAATGGGTATAACATCACCTCCGTTATGTTCTGTTGGCCAGTCTTACTCCTGGGTGAGTTGTGCCATCACAAATCCACAGCCATCTTTAGCCTCCCACTACAACCACTCCTGATTTTGTTGCTTTTCTAGAGGCAGATTTGTTTGAATTTTTCTTATCTATGTAGATCTACTCCTTTTTAATTGTTGACTAAGTGACCAGATATTTTTCAAAGGGATATTATTCTAAAATTAATGTGTATCCAGATGTGGTGGACCAGGCCTGTAGTCCCAGCACTCAGGAGGCTGAGGATGGAGGATTGTCAAGAGTTCGAGGCTAGTGTAGGCTACATAGTGAATTCAAGGCCAGTCTGAACTACATAGCAATACCCTACATAGCAGAACAAAAATCTAAAATATAAAGTAAAATTAGGGTGCAACTAATTAATATTCAGGAGTCTTATCATAGGACTTACTGGAAAAATTATCTTCAGTAGTTCAATTTGCCATGAGGTAAAATGCTTCCTATGTAAAAAATATATGTTTTGGCCCCAAATGAAGACCAGCTTACATGGTTAAACTTACAGAACCTCACTGACAATGGATAAAGATTTAGTTCAGAAGAAGTCCAGGAAGATGGTCCGTGATTTCTGTTGGTTCAACTTACAATATTTTTGTCCTTATGAATCATTTGTTACACAGTGGCTCAGCTGTACCTCATTGCACACTGAAAATGATGCTTGACAAATGACTGTGCAATGGTCACCAACTGCGCTTGTGCAAGTCGGCAAAGGATGCTCCACTGACTCACACGAAGCCAACTTACTATTCCCGTCTCTCTGTCAAATGGCCCAGGTCATGACAGAGGGGAAACTGAAAATGATAAATAGAATTAAAGGATAGTGGAAATGGAATAGTGCTGAGTATCTCAGTTGGTGACTTTTGGCAAGATATACTCATACATGTGGGCTGAATATGAAGTTGAGAGATTAGAATATTTTAAGGAGAAAGTTATCTTAGTGATCTTTTTAGCTATACAAAACTAAAAGTCATCAAAAACTAAAATCAAAAGTAGAGTACACCCAAAACTAAAAATCCCCCCAAAATGGTTTGATATGTACTTTCCACAGTTTATTAGTCTCTTAATGTAAAAAGAAATATGCTTCTAATGCACTGAAAACATTTGTAGAATTATTTACTGACTTAGAAGAAAATGCTTTCATTTATTATTTAACCAGTCAATTGAAACGTCTGGTGTTTCATAATGTGCTGAGGTCTGATCATTTCATAGCTTCAGTAGAAACTTAAAGGTGTTTCTAACACATTCTAGTGTTAAACACCATTTATTTCAATAAAGTTATGGTTCTAACATCAATGAAATCTTCACTTTAAATTGTCTTTTTCTTTAGTGAGAATGAGTTCTTACAATGGTTATTTTCAATCTCTGTCTTAAACTATTCAGGACAGATAATGGATAGCTGCTTCACAGATGCCTAGGAGGAGGGCTTGAGTGTGAAGCTAACTGCTTAAAATGACAATTGGGCAAATGACTGTTAACCCTGGTTTTGTAGCACTGTCTTCAAACTGGCCATAGTGATGGTGTCTGACATCCAAAACTTAACTGAGGAACGGTGCAAAGGATTATAGTTTTGGGGGATGCAGACTACGCTAGACTGGCTCCAAGGCAGACATGGCCTGGTAGAGGAAAACTGTGTAACTCAGGCAGTCAGGAAGCAGAGACTGAAGGCCAGAGATCAGGACCACAATACACCCTGACAAGTCACAGTCCCAGTGACCTGCCTCCACTAGCTCCACTTCCTAGCAGCACAACAAGTGGCAAACTCGTCAATCCATCACTCCACTGATGAGCATGGTGTCCTGTGATCCAGTCACCTTTCAAAGCCCCACAGGAGACTTTAGGTCTGAATCATAACACAATCAATGTAACTATAGAACCCCAAAACCTGAATCATAAAGCAATTATAGAAATATTAGAAAATAAAATTTACTGATAGAAAATGATTACTATAAAACTTAATTTTATTATCTGATAAGCAGTATGACTAATGAGCCTAAGTGATAAAGAACCACTAAGAAATAAATATATGTTTGCCAACTAAATTTTCAATAAGGACAGGAAAAGGAAAGCTGTCAGAGTGGATGGGCTATTAAACACTGTAAAATGAATTCAGAGCAGATTAGGGATGGAGTGACACCCTGAAAACCTTAAGGAATTAATCTTTCATGACAATATTTGAAGACTGCCACCATTGTCATCCCTTCAGCAAATATTCACTAAACTGTGACGAGCTCAGTGCTGAATAAAGCAGTGATATATAAAATAGGCTCTGACATTGAGAAATATGGTTTGTGTCACTTATTCGACAGGCTTTTATTGAGCACTATCTATATTGTAGGCATCTGGCTAAGTATGCCTGGGAGATTAAATAGAAGGTATGACACAGTACTTGTGCTCAATGATTTACCTACTCTCCCTAAAAATTTATAGCTATTCAGGAATGAAGCTTGTTATTTCCTTTTTTAAAAAGTGGGTAATTGAACTAGAAATCTTCTAGTTCTACCTTGCAGTCTTCAGGGGACTTATGTCTTCTTCCTGCCTCTATATTCTTAGGTTAGTGCTTTGTCCTGGCTTTTGTAACTTCTTTTCCTTCCATATCCTGTAATTTGGAATATCTGTTCATGTAATGGTATTTGTCACACTACTGGACTTTGAAACTAATTAGTTTACTTTTTTGCACAGGTTTCTTAAATATATTTTGTAACTGCTTGCTTTGACCTTTTATTTGTCTATTCAAAAGAGCTGTCAATTGCCTGAAAATATCCTTTTTCAGTAAAACTAATTCTGGTATCTAATTTCATCAAATTACTAGTATAACATATTTATTGTCCAGTCTACTTCAAATTATCGTGGATACTTATCATTGATTTTGAATGCTGGTGCATTTAACAAAAATATTATTTTATTTTTAACCCAATAAAGAAAGGGAAACTTGTATATGCAAAAAGAGACACCAAATAAATTTTCTAGTGGTTTAAAAAAAATACAAGATTGTAAACAGACACTTTGTTTGCCAATGTTGAGTTTACAGTTCCCAAGAAATAAAATTTGATGTCAAAAATTTTTTGCTTTTTCAATCATTTTACATTTTTACTCACTAGAATGCTCCCTCATTCCTAGAAATCCTATAAATTATTCCTCACATATAAATTTAATTAGCATTTGATATAAATTCTCTAATTAGAATGTTGTGAATACATGCTTAGTCACTACAACATCGGTTTACCTACTTAGAACAGAAAAACACTTTACTTATTGCTTTACAATCAAAGAGGCATCTTGTAATCAGATTAAATCATCATTTTATAAGTTTATGAAAAGAAGTCTTAAAATAAAACTTGTCAGGAGAATCCAGTGATAATGTTAAAATTATATGAGCTGATTTCTTAGCATCTGTGCTCTTAAAGATTTAAAAATCAACATTGAGTTTACTGTTAGAGTTGTTTTCTAATTGCCTTAAAAGGCTTTGTGGAGAGAATTCAAAAAAATCATGTCAAAATATCTTTTCTAGTTCGTTACTCACAGAATGTGGACTGTTCAAATTTTTAATGGTCTTTACAAATTATGTATTTTCCTGGGCATGATTTTAAACCAGATTAATGAAACCAGTTCAAAAGGGCGATACAGGCAACAAAGAAACTATTCTTTTAACCTGTGGATTATTTATTGAATTGCTCAAGTGTTTTCAAAACATGCATTCAATCAGTGTATCATTTCTGCTAACACAATGTCATTAACTGAATCGATCATTTTATTTGAAGATATTTACAGAGATATGGAATATAAATTCTGTTTTAAAGATAAGAGCACTTGTTTGCTAGTACTGCCATGGCAAAATGGAACCAACATGTTAGCTTAAGCATAAAAACCCATTTACCCAGAATTCAGAAAGCTAGAAGTCACACAGAAAGGTGAAAACAGAGTCAGCATGTGAGGCCTCTCTCCTCAGATGACAGTTGGCTCCCTGCTGGCTTTATCCTCTTGTGGACATTTCCTTATGCACTAACATCCTTAATGTCTCTTTGTGTGTCGATGTGTTCTTGTCATCAGGAAAGGTGTCACCGTGTACTAAGCTCCACCCTAAGGGCCTCATTTTGACTTGAATGTGTGTTTTAAAGTCTGAACTCTCCTTTCACATTCTGAGATACTGGAAAGGAGTAATTCAGCCTATGAAGTGGTAAGAGGCAGGTGGTGACCACAATTAAGCACAAAATAGGAAATGGCTGATTGGTCATACATTTACAAATGGGTTTCTCATTCCTATACTTGAGAGTTATGATCTGGTCTTCTGGATGGCTTTGATTTTTATACAGAAGAATTTGTAGAGGATTTTCTTTAGGTTCCTACTCCCATCTACGTATGGGCCAATGGGTAATCCTGGAAAAATATTTGCAATTTAGCCAAACTTGACAGATTTTTCTTTGTATCTGTTAACATGCAACCCAGAGTTGTTTGCAGAATTATTTAATCTCTGAAAAATTATGTCTTCACTGTGGCTTTACAGGTTCAATTAGTTACAGAGATGAATGTGTTTCAAAGTATTAGTGTGTAGCAGTTAATGGGCTAACATTTCTGTGTGACTGACATGTCAAAGAATCCAAAGTTCTTAGCAATCTCTGTTATCTGCTAGGAGAAACATAAAGGGAAAGGGTCACAGATTGCTTGGTTAGACCCTTAGGCTCTTAGTTTGGGAGATCACTCTTCAAATCTCAGGTTTGTAACTCTTCTGGCATGATTTTGGAGTGTAAATCTTAAGTGTTTTTCCATCTAGACTTAAACCTGCCCCTTAGCATTGTGGACTGATCTCATGAGATAATCCACAGAAAACCGTGGGAACAATAGTGCACACAATAAAGCAACACTCTCTCAAAAATATAATTATATAAAACAGGTTGTACAAAGAAGGTGAGTGTAAGAACCTGTTGTCAAACAAACAAAAAATTCAATATTAAAGAATCAGAAATACTTGTTGAGCAAGTTAAAGCTAGGTATTATACAGGGAAGCAGAAGTCTGTATTTCAAACTTTATACTGGTAGTGATAAACACGATCTGGGTAATGTTTGTTGTGCTTCAGTAACTTGTATTTAATGATTTACCAAACCTGAGGGAGATCTTGGGAACTCTGTACCTATAAATGGTATGTACTAATATAGTTGTGGAGACTCCCATATTTAAACCTAATATCAAAAGTAACAGAGGCTTAAAAGACCTTTAAATGTGTAGTGGTATTAGAAAAGATGGTAGTCTTGTGGCCTCCTGAACTCTGTAGAGACCTAGCATAAGAAATACAAATACTATTCACTTTAAAATATAAAAACTTCTTTAGCTTTATGGTACAGTATGAATGAAATACCATGAACTGTGAACCTAATTTGGGCTAAATCACATAACTGATGTAAATGGAATATTGAAATTACCCTTAATCTGCCTTTAAAATTAAAAACTATAGTTTAAATTCATGCTCCATCAATATTGATCTTAAACAAGTTATTTTATCTCTCTTTCCATTACCTCATTCATAAGTGTCTATTTGTTGCCCTAGAAGAATGTTTTGAGAGTTATACAGCCCAACAACTGACAAGTTTTTTGTGTACAAGAAGTACAATGAAATGTTAAATTTAAGGCTATCACATTTGATATATTTGTGTTATTTTTAAGCAAAACAATGCACAAGAAGATGTCCTTGAGTCACCTAGAGGATCTAAAGACTCCAATGTGCTTTCAAAGTTAGTAAGGACTATATATTCATGTAGCTACTATTTATTGAATCCACTATGCTAGAAATTGTTTTATACACTACAGAAAAAACAGTAAAAATTTAGTTAAAAATCTAGTCCTTTGAATAGAGAGAAGGTAGGGAAAAATCAGATAGAAAGATAAATACATAGATACATAAATTGAATGTATTATATTTAATGATGAGTGTTAACAACACAAATAAAGCAGGTAGAAAGTACAGAGGTAACAGCAAAATTTTAAACAGTGACCAAGGAGGGTAATAGGGGAAGACTGACATTTCATTAATTTTGAAACAGTGAAAGAACAAGATGATGAATGTTCTAGGTATAGGAAGGAAGTGATTTAAATATTCTTGGCAAGATTTTGCCTGGTATATATAAAGGAATAGCTAAAATGTTAATCCAATAAAATTGTTAATATCATAGATGCCAACTTCCTCATTTGAAAAGTTGTTACCAAAAAAAAAAAAACCAAAACCCACTAAAACTTCTTTGAAATACAAGGAAAAATGCTTTCAGAGAATTCATGCCAACTATTCACTCATCCTTCAATTTCATGTGCAAATTTTCTTGTAGAAAGCATGAGGATGTATATAAATGGTTAGATATCCCCTAACTATATAATTGTACTACAAAACTAAACTCTAGAAGAGAAATGAAAATCCAGACAGTTGGAATGAATTTGTATTAAATATAGACCTGATAATTTATCAATTGGAAGAAAAGAAAGAGTAAACTCAGGGTAAATAGCAACACATTTTCATTGCCAATCTATTGTTTATAGGCCAATGACATTTTTAAGCATTTGATTATGTGCTAATTCCTAAACTTGGTCATTTTGTTTAATGTCACTATCTTCTGAGTATTATGCACTTATATATTATTATAATTACTACTACAGATCTTTGCTATATACCATAATACTGAATATCTATATGTATGTGAGCTTGGGCATACATATACAAACATGTTTAACAGTTCAATACATTACAAACATATATAAAGATACTAGTAAACATGGTATCCAGCCTAGGATAATAACTTTGTCTATAATTTTGTATGCAGGACACTGTATTTTGTGTCAGCTAGATCATTTACTTCCTATCATAGCCCCATAAGTTATTTTGGCTACTTCAGTTTAGAAAAGAAAAAAGTGAAGCCCAGGGAGGGTGCATATTATTCCTAAAATTGTTTAGTAGTAAGTGAGACAAACACAAATATTTGATTCTAGAAAGTTTAAATAAAAATTCAGTTTGTTAGGGATCTGGATAGATCTGGAAATTACACTTAAAATAAGTGAAGTACTTTACTGTGATTAAAGCCAAAATTAGGAAAGAAATGGGGCAAATGGACAGGTATGTGGAAAGTACACATAATCGAGCCGCATTGTACAGAGCAATAGAGGCATTTGGCACAGGCGAAAGATGTAGATCCTAGATGTTTTAAGCACTGTAGATAATGAAGGGTGATTCCCAGACTAGAAGTGATAAGTGATAAGTGCTAAGAATCAACCAGGTACAATGGTTGTAAACCTATTTTATAAGTTATTCATAATTATGTATACTATCACATTTGAGGGAGAAATTTTGAATAGAGATTGCAAAATATTTTTAGTTTTTATTTTCATATTGTTTCCAGACTAGAGGCAAGTTTTTTTTATTTTGCTTTTGTATGTTAAATGATGATTACTTTATTAAAAATATGTTATCTTTTACTAGAACATACTGACAAAACTATTTTCAGATTTCTTTTCTCTGTATTGAAAATTCACAAAATTGTTATGTTTATGGACTTTTAAGAATATCTTTCTCTGTGTCTAGGTGAGATTTTTGAAGTTTTTATTTACTGCCCCATTAAAAATTTATTTTCTTGAATCAATAATCTACTACTTTGCTTTTTAATCATAAAATTGTGCCTATTTGGAAAAGTTAAAGATTGTTTATGAATTATTCCCTACTGTTAGATTATGACTAGCTACATAGCAAATGGCGAATGATGAAGTTTTAAAAATCAAATATTGGTTTTTAATCAAAATAAGAACACGATGCAAAGTGTCTCTCTCAAAATAGAATTGATAAAGCCTGGTGGTGTACCTGTGCAACAGACTACATTGAGCCCTGCTCATATTACCTAAAATCTTCAATGATCTCTTCCCAAACTTTGGCAGGAAAGGCCATTCACTGTATTGTATTATGCTCTCAAGGCCTCCTGCTTCATGAGCAATGCCATAAGACACCTGCATCAGATTCATCCATGGTGAGGTGGATGACTTCTAAGCCCCGTGACATTTTGGTAATTTAGTGTATTTTAAAAACTCAAGCTTTTATAGGAAAGATGATAACTTTATATTGTGTTGAGAAGACACTATGTGATTGTTCACTGCTAGCTTCTTTGCTTATGCTGTTTATTTTTCATATCAGTACGGAATAATTCCAATGGTATTTATATAGTAAATTAGGAGGAAACCAAGTATGCCTCTCATGCCATCAACTCAGCCTGAAATCTGAATTGCTTCAAAGAAATGGGATTCAGTATAAATTAAAACCAGAGAATGTATCATGGAAAAATGAACACGCCTTTTGAATAGCAGGAATTAACAACTGTGCTTATGGGAAAATTGCTCATTGTAAGCACTTCTTCAACTTAATTTAATTTTAAACTAAAGATTGTGAATTTATATTTAAACCCTCAGACTGGCTAGTTATATTTTCTTAATGCACTTGATTTTAGTTCATGAAGAGATTAAAGTTTAATAATTAACCCTCATTTCTTTTATGCTTTTTAAGTAGTGCTAATAATATTTTGTGGTTATAATATTTTGTATAAGGTAAAGAAATATTAGTGCTCCAAACCAAAAGATATCATTTAATTGTTTGACTCCCTAGGTTTTTACATTATCAACAGCTGTATTAGATATATTTTATTATTTTTTGTGATCGAACAAAGCAGTTTTGTCACAACCTGAGGGTCTCATTCAGTTTTATTATAGGAAGGCTTCTACAACACTCTGCACATTTTCGTCTTTTCATTAAAGTAGATGTATGCAGTATGGAGCTTATTTTACTACACATTTATGAAATATAGTAAAATATATAGTTACGTTTCTAGTAAAACACTTGTAAAATTCTATTGTGTCATAAAGCAGAATTTTTCAAAAGCAAAAAACCTAAAATTGTTTTTGCCTTTGTTTTTACTTAACCAAAATGCAGTCAGGTAAGATTGTACCAGATTTGGATGAAGCTCAAATCCAACATGACTTGCGTTCTCATAGAGAGAGGGAGATCTGGATACAGACACACAGGGAAGCTGGCCAGGTGAGGTGAATGCACAAATTGAAGGGATATTTCTGCAAGCCATGTAATGCCACATTGCCAGGAGATATAAAGCAGAGCTCTACCCTGCAGACTTCAGACAGCATGGCCTTGCTAACATATTGATTTCAGATTTTTAGCCTTACGAAGCATAAAGGAAGAAATGTCTGTTGTTTTAAGACATCCAGTTTGTGGTGCTTTGTTAGAATAATCCTAGGAAACAAATGCAGATGGTCTGAATTTACTGATAAAATCACGGTCTTCTAGACCAGTTTGATTAACATGTATTGAGTATTATGATATACATAATGAAGTCCTGTAGAAATATATTGTTGGACTTCCAAAAGGAGTGAGAAAGATGTACTCACTAACAGAAATTTCAATTTTTCAGGTGGCCAACATTAGTGGTTACCCAGCCATCTTTTATTAACTTCTCTTATATTCCCTTGAGTATGATCGGATGAGCATGTGAGCTTTTCAGTAATTGCAGTTATGTAATACAAGATTTGCAAAACAGCTGATCCAGATTTCTGCTGTTGCTGAGTTCCTAATCAAACACTCATAATAAAACACTCTTCTGTGAATCATATTATTATGAAAGATCATGAACCTTATTGTCTCAACCATGGTCAGTTGGATTTTCTGATAGTTGTAGTTCCAGTATTTTAATGACTACACTGAACTATGTTCAAGTTTATAGAAACATATAAAAGGAACTCAAAACCAGTCACTGGAAAGATGATGAAAAGGGAGTAAGTTTGTCAAGTTTAGAGAGTTGATAGATGGCTGAGGCTGAGTGATGAAAGCATAGCAGATTTGAGGGTGAACAGCAGGGAATGGCACATACCAGTTAGACCTTAGGGGCTTCCATTATGAGATAAATATTATTCCAATGCCAATTAGAAAGCATGGAAGTATTATGAGTGTGGAAATAACATAAATATTTTTACACACTGTAAAGAATTCTAGTTTCCCTGGGAAAAAGAAAATTTAGGAACATAACAATGAAAGAAAAAATCAGGAAAATATTGCATTAGTCCAGGGAGAAATGTAGAAATGGAAAAGAAAAAATTCATTAAGAAATGCACATGGTATATATTTTGGAGGCAAAATTGGTAGAATTTGATAATTATGGCATATTTTCCCACTTTTAATTTTGCTATGGTTTTTATGTGGATTATTATATTGAGATTATCAAATAATTGGAATTATCTAAATTAATGATACATTACAAAGTCTATTATAAATAGAATTTTAATTGTAGTGTATTATTTACACGATATTTTTTGAGTTTTCAGGACGCTTTAACAAGTTTAGGTTGCTGGAGAGTAGCATCTATAAATGCTATCTCAGCTATTATAAATCAGTATTATGTTTTTTTTTATTTTCAGAGCATAAACATTGAGAGAACATGATGTGACACTCAGAGCACCAGGGCAAACAGTAAACATTTACCCAGGAGTTATATCTTCTGGCCATTTAGAACTTCTGGGATAGTCTCATTTTCACTGATCATATACTCTCTGACCTCTCTCGATATATTTAATAGCTCTGTGTTAGAGATTCTAAATCTTTAAATGGTAATAATGATCTTTTCTATCTAAGTGGAGGCATTTTTGTAAGGTACATAGAACTTGCCATCAGGAACTCATCACATACACAATTTATTGTTAGTTTTATGGCCAATTCAAACCCCAAAGGAATTGAAGTCATTGCAATTTGAAGGTTGTTCAGCTCATTTTTTAGACAGATGACTGACTCAATACGAGAGTCACACAGTCTCTAAACAATTGCACTTGTACTCTACTTGGCTACCATGGAGAGAAGAGATGATTGTTGATATAATGTGACTATAAAATGACCTGCATTTCTTCCCTAAGTAGTAGGGAACTGTGAGAACATGATGCAATTAGAGATTGAAAAGAAGTCAGTACTATTCTTTTAAATGTTTCCATTTAAAAGTGAGAGAGGATTGAAGATTTGTGTTTATAAATAAGCACACGAGTAATATTTTTATTTAATTAAAAATTTTCTGAAAAATCTCATTGTAATAAAGCTGAGTGTATTCAGAGGTACTAAATGTCCATGGCAGCATGTATTGGACAAAATTATTTGCATTTTATGAAATGAAGAAGGCTACATAGAGGAAGTGATATTTCAACCAGGTCTTAAAAAATGTACAGAATTTCAGAAATAGAGATAAGAGAACAGGAAAGAATTCCTGAAGTCCATGCATTTCAATGGAAATACAACACATGTGTTTGAGAAGAACTGAGAACTTTGATTTCACTGGAGCACATTCAGGGAAAAAAAATAGAGATTAGTAATTATGGAAATAACTTTAATGACATTTTTAGAATTTGAGCTTTGTATCATAAAGAGATTAGACTCAAGATACTCTGATCTTTTTTTAATTAAAATATTTTACACTCATCTGCGTGGAAAAATCACTACTCCATACTCCCTTCAAATGAACCATGAAAAATAAACTAAATAAGGTCAGTTTAAATAAAGCACTGGAAAAAAATTTGTCCTGTATTTATTGAGATATAGTTACATATAGTAAAACTCTTTTTAAATATACAATTAATGGCATTTAATATTCATCTAGGTGTTCCATCATTTCCACTGGTAAATTTTCAGCTTCATTATCCTCAAAAGATACCCTGTCCTCACCTGCAGCATTTCCCGTCCCTTCCCCACGCTGTCACTCATGTATAATACCGCTGCCGCTAACACTAAGTAGTGCTAAGAAAAAGTAATCTGCTCTGTAGTTTCCATGTATTTGCCAATATGGATATGTCATATGCCTAGAGTAACGAAATATCGTGGGCCTCTATAAGTCTGTTTTTCACTCAGAGCAATGTTTGTAGTTCATACATTTTGTAGAGCATAACACCATTTCATTCTCTTTTGCTGCTAAATAATATGCCATTGTATGGAAATACCAGAAATTGTTTACTCATTCATCTACGGATGGACATTTAGGACTTTGTACTCTTCAAGTATGATGAACAATATCACTGTGAATATTCATGAATCAGTTTTTATGGATAATGCTAGTGTACTAGCATTTTGAGGAGTTACTGACCTGTTTTCCAAACTGGCTGCATTATTTGACACTTTAGGCAGAAATATATGAGGGTACTAATTGCTTCACAGCCTCTTCAACACTTGATGTTATGTGTCTTTTTTATCTTAGCTATTCTGGTGAGTATGAAGCCACATCTGAGATTTTCACTTGTATTCCCATAATGATGACTGATGTTGCTTAAATATGCTTATATATTTATTAGCCACCTGTATATGTTTTTTTGAGAAATGTTTTCTCTAATCCTTGTCCACTTTATTTTACTTTTTTTTTCATTGAGTTTATTGGTACTTTTTAACTATAAAGTATAGTTATATTCATCATTGGGATCTTGTACCTTTACATGACAGATCTTGGTTCTCATTTTTTCCCCATACTCCATTTGTCCATTTTAAAGTTAAGTTATTGTGCTTTTATTGTTCACTTGTAAGAATCCTTTGTATGTTTTAGGTGCAAGTCCTTTATCAGATATACTACATATCAGGTATATGGTGAACATATGCCATATATTTTTCTCCCTCTACTAGGTGTGCTTTCTCCTCGAAGTGCAATTTAAAAGTTTTTGATTAGTGCCTATTTATGGGTTTTTCTTTTGTTGATGGTACTTTTCACATCATATCTAAGAAACCATTGCCAAGTCAGTTGTGAAAATTTCTTGTGTTTTCTTGTAAGAGCCTTAGGTATTTGACTTTTTTCTTTCTTTCCCTACCCACCTCTGTCCCTTCCTTCCTTCCTTCCTTCTTCCTGTGTGTGTATGTGTGACAGTGGTGATGGGATGCAGAGCCTCATGAGTGCTAAGCAAGAACTATACCACTGAGTTAAGCTAAGTGAGCACCCAGGCCCTTCAGTCAATTTCAAATACATGCATTTATATATAATATGAGGTAGGGGTCCAATTTAATTCTTTGTATATGGATATTCAGTTATCCCAGCAATATATATTGAAGAATTATTCTTCCTCTACTGAGTTGTTCTCAGACATTTATAAAATAAATCAATTGACCATAAGTGTAGAAATATATTTGTGGACTTTCAATTCTACTGTATAGATCTGTATGTCTATCCTATGCAAGTTGCACATCTTAAATACTGTTTTATTTAAGTAAGTCTTGAAATCAGAATCCTGGATCCTCTTACTTCTAGATTAAAAATTGCTTTGGCTTTTCTGTGTTCCCTATAATTCCATATGTATTTTAGAATTGGCTTGCAATTTCTGCAAAAAAGCCAGTGAGAGTTTTCAAAGGGATTTTATTTTATGAGTAAATTAATTTAAAAAATATTAATTGCTCTCTTAATATTAGGTATTCTAAATCTATGAATGTGGATTGTCTTTCAATTTATTTACATCTTTAATTTCTTTCAACAGTTTTTATAGTTCATAGTATACATGTTATGCTTCTTTTGTCAAATTTCTAAATACTTTACCCTTTTTATGTTACTTTAAACTGATTTTTCCCCTTAACTTCATTTTTAGGTTGTTCCTACTATTATATAGATAAACAATTATTTTCTTTCTGTGAATGCTTTATTCTGTTTTATATACAAGATCATGTTATATGGAAAGACTTATTCCTTTCCAATCTTGGTGCTTTTTATTTATTTTTCTTGCCAATTGCCAGGCCTATCACATTCAATTATACTGAAGTGATGAGGGTACATTCATTGACTTGTTCCTGACGTAGACATGAAGTTTGAAGAATTTCTCAATTAATTATTGGGTGGGCAAAATAATTTTCAGTACTGTTCAATTTAAACAAATTTAACCACTTACTACATGAAATCAAAGGTCTGCACAGCTCCTATCTATAGAGATTTTATGCAAAAGATCCTGGGTCACTCTTAAAGAATTGAAAGTCCTTAATTTATATTAAAAATATTGAAATCCACATAGAGGTTAGGTAATTATTAATAGAAAATCAATATTAATGACCAGGGTCTGTTATAGCTTGAATATCTTGTATGTCCTAAAATTCATGTGTTGAAATGTGGTCTCCAATGTGATAGTATTAAGACAATTGGCCTTTACAGAGTGATTAAGTCATGAGTATTTCACCCCAGTGAGTGGTATTTAGTTCCTTATAATGGGACTTTCACACAGAGTTTGACACTCATGCCCTTCTGCATTCCTTCATGTGAGGATGCTACCACAAGGTGATGCTATCAACGAAACAGGTCTTCACCATACACCAATGCTGCAGCCTTGACTTTCTGATCTTCAGAGTGTCAGAAATATATTTCTGCTCCTTATCAAATACCCAACATGCAGAATTTTGCTACAGCAACACAAACAAATAAAGAAAAAATATGCACTGACATTAAAAAAGTCATTCTCTTTAATTTTAATTAAACTGAAAAAATAGTGACCATTTACCATAAAGCATATTCAAAAATTTGTCAGGACATACATCACAGAACTACATCTCTCTTTCTTTTAATCTGAAGCTTTTAGTGTTTTTCAAGAGAGACTGAGGTGTGTGATTTTTTTCCTAGTTCATAATGAACTAGCATCATATTGCAGCCCTTGGAAACATAATTATTTTAAATCAGATGGAATAGAATTCCCCCTTCCCTTTCCAAACACTGCAAGTAACTGTTAATGAATCTCTAAGCTATTCATATTGGTGGAAAAATAATATACTTTTTTTGCATTTGATGCTATTATATTTTCAAATAAAATTGAAATTCATAGAGTCAATACTGTGTTATAAACCTTTGTAGCACTTATTTGTATTTCCATATCCTAATCTGTAGCCCATGTTCATACATATGTTAATTACTCTGTGTTGCAGTGAATGATTTTAAATAGCTTTTACCACGTACTTAACAAAAAGGAATAAGATGCTTAGTAAGAACATGCACAAAACACTTTGAAAGTGGGAAAACCAGCAATATTTCAAATTAAAAATAATGAACTATAATAGAAACATTCTCATTTCTGTGTCTAGAAGTACATTTGTTTTAACACAATAATATATAAATACACCATGTAAAGGTGCATTGTCTTAGAAATATATGTCCTTTATAGGAATGGAAAAGTTGTTGTTCCGGTTTCATTTCCTCTGAAATATAGTTTAATGTTTTATTATTTACCAGTTATTTCAATAAAGGAAACATAATAAGTAAATAGTGAAAATGAAAGTAAAATCTCTCATATTTGCATTTCAATTTGATCATTGTCAATGAGTGTCTGTCCTGTTGACTAACAAATCATACTATGTGTCTGCATAGTAGTCTACCACTCAATAATTATTCATTAATAATTATACATGCATGATTTTTATTTTTATAATGGAGTATCATATTGTACATACTCTTTTCTTTTTTATTAGTGCATGTTTGCAATGCATTCAGCTTGGGAGCTTGATTCACATACATATCCTAATGATCATTTCATATTCTCTGCTTGCCTCCCTCCTCTCTTCCCTCTTCCTCAGATTCCCTTCCTATTTCTAGAATCTGCTTCTCTATTTCATAACATAGTTCTTTATTTTTTTCTTTAAACTGTCTATAGTTTGGGCTAATCATACAGACACATAGTAGCCAATCAATAAATAATACATCAATTAACAAAGATATATTTTTAAATTTTTATAATGTAGTATTGTTGTATTGTACATAGATTCTTTTTTCCTTTAATTATATATTAAAGCTGTGTGTCATTTCCAACTTTCTACCCAGTATTTAGTGAGCCATACCTATCTGCCAATTTCCTATTGTTAAATATTTACAGTAATTGTCATTCTTTGTCTATTTATAATCCACAATTAGTATATTGACAATTTAATTCACTGTATAACTTCAGAAGAAGCAACTCAGAACACAAACGAAGTTTTTTTTTTTGTTGTTGTTGTTGTTTTCCCTTTTTTGGTACTGGCGATTGAACTCGGGTCCTCGCGTTCTATAGGCAGACACCAGAACCACTGAGCTAAACCCCCAGCTGAAACAACGTTTTGAAAAAAATACACATTTTAAGAAAATAACCTGTCTGGCTATGTAACTTTTAAAAAGATGGTTATCAACTTATATTCCTACCAGAAATGCATGAGGTTCCCATGATCTAGTCTGTGTCTCTGTATTCTCTTAGAATTTTTACCAATTTTATATTCAAGAAGGAACTACTTGATATTTTTATTTGGTTTAAATATTGAATTAAGCAATATACTGAGAATATATTTGCTAGTTCATGTCTCTTTAAATTTATACATTTTGTTTGTTTTTACGTTGAGTTTCAGTGTAAATAATTTGGAAAAACAATTGAGACAATTTATTTCAAAAGATAAGGGAAAAATGTTTCCTCAATGATTTTTTTAACATTTTCAAGATGTGGGTTTTCTTCTCCTGAGCTTCATTGGCTTGAAATGGGAGAAGGGACATATTAATTCTTACTCTCCAACATTTATTTTTAGGCTTCATGATGTTTAGTTAATTCATTGACTCATTATTTAAGATTTCTTAGATTCTGAATACTCTTGCAAAATCTTATCTGAAAGGTATGTAAATTGTAGAAATGTTTAGAGCAATTTTTTTCAAGTAGAAAGCTATCCAGAATACATATCACTGAAGCTTCTAAAAATATCAGTATGAATTATATATATATTATATATATATCATAAAATATATAGTAAGAAAATAATTGTTGAGGCTCAGATATTTTGAGTGAATGTGTATCTCATTTAATGGAGTATTGATATAAGTAAACTGTAAGGATGTTTTTGTTTTTTGTTTTTTGTACTGGTGATTGTACTTAGGTCCTTGTGCTTGTGAGGCAGGCGGCGGAAAGACTGAGTTTAATCTCCGGCCCTAGGATGTATTTTTAACTTATAAATATATGCCAAGCTAATATCTAAAATGAATTGTTTACTAAATATTTAAAGGGTATTCTAGGGGCCAGGGACTTAGCTCAGGGGTTCCGCCGCCTGCCTTGCAAGCCCAAGGACCTGAGTTTGATCCCCGGTACCCAAAAAACAAAAACAAAAACAAATAAAGGGTATTCTGTACATGTACCAACTTCCCATGAAAAAATAAACATTATGTACTGAAAACACTTTCCAAAAAACATTTTAAAAAATAAATTTTGAGAAACCTAATTTGTTTATAAAATTTTGCTTTAACACTGTATTTTGAAGAATCCTTTAATTTGTTTATTTTTAAGGCCTTAATTACACCATACAGACATTAACTCACAATATACTTAATATACAACTTTATACCTATTAGAATATTTGCTTTTTAAAAGGCACCAATTGTCAAAGTACCATGTATATTTTATAGAGAACTTCTACAATGAATTTTTATTTCAGAACTTCCTCAGTTTAAAGAAAGATTTGCAAGAAATACATATATCAAGTAAACATTGTTCAAGAGTTTATTACCAAAGTTTGAATAGTACTAAAGATGTAATCTTATTAATCTATACTAAGTACATTATTACAAATGTTTTCAGAAGTACATTATCTTAGACTATTATGCAGGTGCTTCTAAATTTTGGCTTTACCTACAGACCTTTATTTTTAAGATGGTAGGGTTTGAATCCAGGGCCTCATACATTCTAGACTAGTGCTTTTCCACTGAGCTATGGTCCCACACCTGCCAAGAAAATTTTTAAAGTTTCATTTTGGAGCCAGTTATCTGTTAGTTAATTTGTTATTTTTCCAAGTAAATTAAAAAAAAGGGAAAATGTTCTTAAAATCATAATCACTGAATAAATTAAGGGATATATTAGAATAATGGAATAAGAAGTAGATGATTTCATAATAAAGCACAGTCCTCTAAATTGAAAATATCCATAAGGGAATTTCATTATACTTCTTTGATTTTCTTAATTTTCTATTTCTAAATATCTACAAACCAGGCTTCAAGGATGATTGCCCACAGTCTTTTCCTAGAAGCTTCATTAGAAGTTTAGGGAAGAGAAGTTGTTGCTGGAAAGTAGGCACAATTTGATTAAATAAATGAAATAAAGTCTACTTCATTAAGGATGATTAACAGAAAAAGTAGCTGTAGTTTAGTTCAGGACATGCTTAAATCATCATGTCTGTCATGCATCTCTCCATGGTTAACCTGTGTAACGAGTTTGAAAAACTACTCAGTTTCCTCATTTTCTGTCCACTTATTCTCTTCTTATGTGACAAGAGAAATATAAAACATGGAAAGGTCAAGGCCAAAAATGTCTGTCTATATTAAGCACAAGGCAGATGAGTAGAAGTGTGTGAACTAAAGCTAAATATTAAATTACTGAATTAGGTGTGGAAACTGCTGCTTTCTATGCCTCAAATAGTCCTTTCGGCTCACTCACACTGTAAGGAGCAGTACATGGGTCCGTTTTCTTCACTATGCTCTGGTAAAGAGCTCTTGCCTACTTTGTTCAGAGCTGCTTCCCAAAGTAAAGAAATGCTGCTGGAATTAGGTAATCTTGTCTAGGATTTTTTTTTTCAATTTATTATTTCACTCCTTGACAATGAAAGAAGAGTATAAAAAACAGTTTTTTGGTTTATCTATTGCTCATTCTTCTTCTGCTTCTCTGAAAAGTAGCTCTTCTTTGTCTCTGAGTTATTTTCATTTAAAAATGCATTTTAATGTCATGGAATACATTTACCAGAAAGTGCACAAATGTTCAGAGGCCAAAATTTTACATTATGTCTTATTTTATGCAACACTTTCACCCAAAATATAACCAGTATTTTATGTGTATGACCATATATTAGTTTTGTTTAACTATATAAGAAAACTCATACCATAATTTTACCTATTGTGTATTGCTTCATCATTCAAAATTACTTAAATATTATATTCATACTGCATTAGTTTGATGCTCCCTATCACTCTGTGGCAGTTTACTGTATAATTGTCCAGTCATTTTTTGCTTATTTCTATTATTGATGTACCTTTGGGTTATTTTCAGTGTGATACAATTATTAACAATGCTGATAGAAATATTTTTGTATGTGCATGTTGGTGCCTACATTTATGCATCTTTATTTTACTTAAAATGTCCTAGTATTAAAATAACTATTTTATTGCTTATACTATGTTGAGACACATTATCATGATGATTTTCAGACAGTTTGCCAGATTGCATTCCCAGAAATCTCCAGTCACTTAACCTCCTTGTCAACATTTATTTTTGGCAGTATATAGAAATACTTTAAAGTCTATCCTAGCAAGTATGTTTTGCTTACATGCGAATTTAACTTTCTCTATGTGCTTTGTTAGAGATTTATTCAACATCTCTGTACTTCTGTTCATTGCTCTCAAAGTTTAAACAGTTGCAGTATCTGTCCTTTTCTGGGGATGGCGGGACACCTGACTGCAAGCAGCATCACTAGAACACTGGAATATCCCTGTAGCCCAGGAGTTTGACATCAACCTCGACAAAATTCAACAGCCAGTCTCTTAAAACATAAGAAAAATGAATGAAAAAAAATATTTTCTTCCGTATTTATGTTTATGATGTATTTGATAGTTTTCAAGTTTTGGATGCATTAGAATTTGCTTATTTCGTGTGACTTAGAAATTAATATAGGACAGACATTACCTTAGTCTGACATTCAGAAATCTCTACGATCTGGTTACTTTATTGATTGATTTATTATATGACCCAATGTGTCTAAAGAGCTTATGGATCCAAAATAAGCTCATATTAACAGAATTTGTGAGATTAAATTTTCCCTCCTATATCTAACCATGATAAGGTTTTGGGGCTTTTTCTGAGAGATTCCCTTTCCACTGTAGAAGAGTTCCAGACTTTCAGAGGTTAGACAATGGTATAACATACAGCATAGAGAAAAGGTTATGAGCCTGTTTGAATGGATGTGTGAGTAGATTTGTTTACTTCTAAAATCCTCACTTTGCCAGCTTACTATGTGATTTATGCATTCATATATTTATATTTTTTTCTGTCATAAGATAGTTGCTACAATTAAATAATACGACACTGACATCTTTTAGTTGTGTTTTTGATACACAGAAAGTGTATGTTATTGATCAGTTACATCTTCCTGTACTTCAAGCTCATGCTCAAGCCATCTATTTTTATTAACTTTTTCTTAACTACTTTGCAATTATTTTGTGATACATTTTCTCCATAAATTTAACTTTCAATTCCAGTAAGATATTTAATTTCTTTTTTTTCTCTTGGTTCTCATTTTTCCCCTTATCCCTCCTCCCTTCCCTATTTGCAAATACTTTATTTCCATTTTTTCATTTTCTCATGGTTTTTTTCTTTTCCCCCCTACCCTTCCCACTTTGCCTACACCTTTAGCCCTTTTCTTCTTATTTCACATTGTCAATTGTATCATTAGGATCTTATGTACTACTGTAGTTTTTCACACCAGAGAAACTATTTGGTATTTATACATGGGTGACTTATTTATTTCACTTTAGTATTCCTCAATATGTATCCATTTTCCTAAGAATGACTCTAATTTCTCATTCTTTATGGCTGAGTAGTATTCCATTTTATAGAAAAAAAAACATATTTTTATCCAGTCTCCAACTGGTGGGAAATTGGGCTGTTTCCAAGATTTAGCTATTACAAACTGTGCTGCTATAAACATAGGTGTGCATATATCACTGTGATATGATTCTTTTAATTCTTTTGGAAAGACACCCAGCAGAGGGATGGCTGGGTCAAATGGAACCTCCAGTCTAAGCTCTTTGAGGTATCTCCATATTGATTTCCGTAGTGGTTGCACTAGTCTGCACTCCCACCAACAATGGAGAAGGGTTCCTTTCTCCCCACAACCCCACCAACATTTGTTATTGTGTGATTTCTTGATAGCAGCCATTCTTTGTGGGGTGAGGTGGAATCTCAGTGTTGTTTTCATCTGCATCTCTCGAATGACCAGTGATGTGGAACATTTTTTCAAATATTTTCTTGCTGCTTTTACTTCTTTGTCTGAGAAATGTCTGTTCATTTCGGATGCCCATTTTTGAATTGGGTCTTTATATTTGGGGGGATTCATTGTTTTGAGTTTTTATATATCCTTGATAATAGTTCTTTGTCTGAGGAACAGCTGGTAAAAATTTTTTCCCACATTGTAGATTGTTTCTTAGTTCTGCTGATGGTTTCTTTTGAAGTACAGAAGCTTTTTAGTAAGATGAGATCCCAGTTGTTGATTCTATCTGCTAGTTCCTGTGCTACTGAGGATTTGTTCATCCATAAGATTCTAATAAGATTACTGACATTTAGAAATGGGAAGAAAGGAGCTAAAGGTGTAGGGAAGGTGGGATGGGTAGGGGAAGAGTATAAAGGGAAAAGAAAAAAATGTGAGAGAATGAAAAGATGAAAATAAAGTGTTTGTAGATGGGGAGGGGAGGAGGGGGTGAAGGGAGGGCAGAGGTAAGGGGGAAAAATGAGAATCAAGACTTGTCATGTAGAGGTACAAGATCCCAACAATGAATGTAACTGTACTGTATCCCTAAAATGTACCAATAAACTCAATTAAAGCTGAAAAAAAAAAGACACCTGATGGGAAAAAAGGTTAAATTTTAGTTCATTAGAAACTTCCTGATTTTTAAATCTTCATCAGTCTAAATATTGTCAAAATACAACCATTATGAAAATCAGTATGCAGATTTCTCAAAAAATTAAAAATGGAAATTCAATTGGACCCAGCTACTCCCCTTATAAGTATCTTCCAGAAAGAGTTAAAGACATCTATTGCAGTAACCTATGCCTATCCATGTTTATAGCAGTATCATTCATAATGGCTAAATGTTGTTCTCCAGGAACAGGTGAATAGATAAGTAAAATGCGGTATTTATATACAATGGAGCACTACTCTTCCATAAAGAAGGATAAACTTGAGTTTTTGTAGGAAAATGGATGGACTTCCAATTCATACCATTAAGTGATTCAGACACACAAGCTTAAATCTCACATGGTTTATCTTTCACAACAAACCAAAAGATAAATAAAGAACAAAATAAAAGAGAGATAACAGGAAGGATAGAGATAGAAGATCAAGAGATGGAGGAAAGGGGAGGGTGAGGAGGGGATGAGGGTGAGAAAAGAATTAAGATGTGTTTTACACACATAGCAACTCCCCATAGTAAATGTAATGATTATGCACTGTAAACTGTAATAATAAAGGAAAAAAAATCTCTGTGAATGTGAATAAGTTGTTTAATGTCTTGAGCCTAAATTTCTTCATGGGAAATAACAATAATAATATTGATCACACAAAGCTGTTTCACAAATAGATGATACAGTGTCAGGTAAAGCATTTAGCACAGACTAACACAAAAGGACCATTTGCCATGCATCTGTCTCCTGAGAAGATTTCTCCCGCATGCTGTGAGCTATCTGTAATTGAACTTATTCCAAACCAACTTACTATTAACTCTCCCACTTGTAACTTATTTCTCTTCAGCTTGCCCTTTTGTATTCGTATTAGGAAAACAGCCAGGAAACTAGTGACATACCACACTTTGTGTGGACTTCCCCATCGATGTTTTCTCAAACCATTAGTGGAGCATACAGGTTCACTCAAACTGCATCATATCACTGAAGATTTATTCTCCTCTCTGCAAAAGAAGAGGTTTGTATGTTTGTTTAGGTCTTTTCTTCCATAGCCCACAGAAATCACTGCAAATTTTTAGAAAATGTGCATAAGGGAGGCCTGCAACACCCACGTTTATTTTCTAGGATAATTTTTGTTGATAAATTATTAATTTTAATTAATAATGAGTCCTATTAAATTAAGCAATGAGTGCTTAACAGAAAAAAAATGATCAATAAAATAGAATATTAAAATTTTAATATGTAATGATTGTGTAGAATAAGCATCAACATTTTCAACATGAACTATTTACCTGCTTTACAAGATCTAAAAAATAACAGCAGAAATAAATTCTTATGTGAGGGATAATGAAAATACAAATAAAACTCTATTGTAGAATTAATCTCTGCTTCAATTTTCACGCCTAAGGCAGTCTCACACATGACAACAGCATGCTCCAAACATAAGTTTGGCTTAGATGGACAGTGCGTGTCTTTAGCTTTCCTTTCCTGTTTGGCAGGCCGTATTTGTCACCTCTCTTGTCTTCCTCTTTTTTGCAGGAGCTTCCTGTTATATTGTACAATGTCTACTTAGCAGAAAAATAAAATAGAAATAAAATAAAATATCAAATATATACTGATTGTTTAGAATAAACATCTTTCTACATCAACTCTTTGTCCTCTAAAAATTAATAGAAGAAATAAATTATATCACAAAAATAATCTTTACTTCAATTATCACACCTAAGGCAGTTTTCACCCATGAGAACAGCATGTTCCATGCACAAATATCACTTACACTGATAGAACATGTGTTTTGTTTTCCTGTCTTCTTTGTTAGGACATATTTGACATCGTGCTCGTCTTCCTGTATTTTAGGAGATTCCTGTAATGTTCCACTTGTCTGTTCACCAATCTGCTCCGGAATTATTTTGCAGAATTCTTTGGGCATAAACACACTGTTCTTCTTCTATTGTAATTGATCATTTATCAATTACATTCCCAATCCTATAAGAAAGTTTTTCTATATATTTTGTGCTTGTTATTTTCTTTGTAAACTATAAAAGTATTTATGCCTGACCTGTTTAGGATCACATAAAACAAAACCATTGGTCAACAGTTTGTGTTTCAAGTGACATCATAGTCACCACATAACTCATCAACAATATCTACTTCACATTTTGTTCGGTTGTAACATGTGACCATTTGACTATATTTGTGTTGAGGATTTACTATCAATTTTTTCTTTTTTTTTTGGTTGGTTGGTTTTGACACAGGGTCTAGCTATGTAGTCCAGGCTAGCCTGGAACTCACTGTAGTAGCATAGGCTGCCCTTGAACTCACAGGATCCTCCTGTTTCAGCCTCCTGAGTCCTGGGATTAAAGGTGTGAACCATGACTCACTATCAATCTTATCATCGTTGTATAATATTGACAGTACCAATACTACTTTGTTGTTATTCCTCATATAGTAGGCCAGTGTTATGTCTTTCTGAAATCAAAAGATTGTACTGCAAGTTTTTTTTTCCCTTTTTATTGAGGTTATTGGTACAATCTAGGTATACAATACAATTACATTCATCATTGGGATTCTGTACCTTTACATAATAGGTCTTGATTATCATTTTTTTCCCCTTGTCCCTGCCCTCCCTTCACCCCCTCCTCCCCTCCCCATTTACAAACACTTTATTTCCATTTTTTCAGTTTCTCATATTTTTTCCTCTCCCTTATTACCTTTCCTCCACCCTTCCCAATTTCCCTAAACCTTTAGCCCTTTACTTCCTATTTCACATTATTAATTATCTCATTAGGATCCTGTGTACTATTGTAGTTTTTCACACCAAAGAAACTATTCGGTATTTCAGTTAAAGAATTTTTTTTCATTATTTAGAGAATACTTTATTAGTTTCTGTAATCAAACCCAAGTAGATATGACCTTACATATTTAGTACGATGGGTTACCCCTGTACAAATGGAAAAAAATAAAAATACAAATAAAAATAAATTAACATTGCTATACCAATATGGTTGTCCATTTCTGTACAATGCCAAGTCAACACA
>NW_022900915.1:31063195-31089246 GCF_012274545.1 Fukomys damarensis | reverse complement strand
ATATATATACTAATAATAGTATGCTATGCATCAATAGCAGCAACAGCTTTTCCAGGTTCTGCAGTCATCTGAACAAAATTATAGACATTCAGCACATTCCATTAAAAAAAAAACAAAGAAAAGAATAATATCCAGACAACAGCAAAGTTCTGTTGCTGTTGTGGTACCTGGCACCATTTTTTCCATTAGCCTAGTAGTCATCATCTGGAAAGAGAACATTCTAGAGTAATATCATTAAATGTAGCTCTGATAAAGCACGGTCCCTACTATGTATCATAAAGCAGGTACTAGATATTTTATATTCATTGAGGTATGATACAGTACTGTCCTACATCAATACTGCAAGTATTTTATTGTGAACTTGTGACATGCTTTCAGGATTCTGAGCTTTGCTTTTGAAGATAGTTCCTGTGATAATCAATTGGTGTTATTTTAGCAAATGCAACATCAATGGGTAACTAGTGAACCAACTGTTGAATGTAACATTTGGTTTACTTTTTTTTTAATGGAATACTTTATGAATTTCCATGTCATCCTTGTGGAGGGACCATGCTGATCTTCACTGTATTGTTACAATTTTAGTATATCTGATGCTGAAGCAAGCACTGGTTTACTTTTTAAAGTAAGTGCATCAAGTCGGTTCACAAAGTTATGCATGAAGAACATACTTGGTGGCTGAGTTTCAGGATAAATTTCTAAATTCAAGGTGTAAGATGACTTCACATCTACCAAAGCATATATTTTTATATTATATTTCAAAGATTTACTTGGCATATATTGCCAAAAGCTTTGACAACCATGAAATGATGTAAGTTGTTTGTCAACTCAGTGTATAAGTTGCTTGAATTTGAAACAATGCTTTCAACAAATGAGCAAATAACAGCCAAACTGTTGGATATTTTTTTCTTCATGGGTTTTTTGTTATCAAATGCAGGCAATTTCGAAGGAAACCAAATCTCTTGCTCTAAAAATCTCAATGTCACATCTGTCACTTCTCTATAAATCTTTTAGATTCTGATCATTAGAATGATAAAGTTCTGGGCCGGGGATTAGCTCAGTGGTGACACCACCTGCCTCGCAAGCACAAGGTCTTGAGTTCGATCCCTGGTTCCCTCCACCAAAAAAAGAAAAAGTTATCCTATGAAGGCTTTTAGTTTAGAGAGTGGAGCATCATGATAAATATTTTTTTCAGAATTACTATTGAGGCATATAGAATGTTTTCTTCTTTTTCATTATTAGTGTAGTTTGAAACATCTTGTAGCATATCATATTTTACAAGCAATTTGCAACACGGACTCATAGTGTTAGCATTCCATCCAATAGGTTTCACCATTGGCAAGAACCTAATAACATTTTCTGATCTAGTTCTAACATTGGATTGTTCAGGTGTACATGACCATTTTGTAGCATTTCGACTAGTCAAATATTTATTTACATTACTATATTCTTCCTCATCAGAAGTCTTTATTCTGCACCTCTCTGTCATATTTGTCACATCTTGCTAACTTATTTGGCTTAATCATCCAATTGATCATTGGTAGCTGAGTCACCTGATAACTCACTTTCAACCTCCTCCCAGCATTGTAAAAGTGGATTTTCATATGACACTGAAGTGAATTGGGCTAATTCTATAAGAAAAATCAAAAGAAAACATTTAATAAAACATTTTTAAAACACATAGCTGGCTATCATTATGGTAGAGTACATATTTTAACTTATTTTATTATATAATTATTTTGGTGAATATATGTTTTCTTTTGTGTTAGGTCACTAAATGGTTTCATTTACAAGCCAAAACTTTTTGCAAAATGATGGTATGATTTGCACTTGCACCACCAGTAGGTAACGGGTCCAGCTGCCCTGCATCCTCATCAGTATTTGCTGTCATCAGCTTTTTAACTTTATGACATGCTTGTTTGTGTATGCATGGAATCTTTTTACTATCTGTACATATCTTTCACCTATTTCTTATTGAGGTGTTTGTGTTTTTATTGTCAGCAACAAATGTATTTATTACTGTATATCATACTATGTGACATTATCACTACATACATATTTTATATATACATAGTTTTTTATTATATATATATATATATATATATTACATAACTTTTCCTCCCATACAAGACATCTGAACATTAAAAGAAAGGTTCATGTTGGCACAGAGTCTGTGGAGCTTTCAGTCATAGTCTTCTGGCTCCGAGGCAGGAGAGCATGGGAGAGGCGCGTCATGAAGGAGAAAGAGCTGCTCTCCTGGGAAATCATAGAGTAGAGCAAAAGGAGAAACTGGAGAGGAAGATGCACCCTCCTAGGTTGCAGCCCAGCTCATCTGCCTCAACCAGCCAGGCCCAGCTCCTAACATCCAGTCATCTGTAGCACCCTGTAATGCACATGTCCTGCCTTTGGTGGAATGAGGCTTCAGGAAGACATTCAGATATAAACTATGACAAGTTCTTCATATATCTTATATTCTGGGGAAAATCCTTTGTGAGTTACATTAATTAGTAATTTCTCCCAATTTGTTTCTTACCTATTAATTTTAGTGACATCTTTTGAAGATCAGAAGAGTTTCAAATTTCGATGAAGTGCAAAGTTTTCTGTTATGATTCTTCTGTATTGTGTCCTATCTCTTTCCCTCTGCAAAGAAATGAAAGTTTGTGGAGTTAGCGTTTCTATTTGGTGTGAGATTTGAGTTAACGTTGTTTCTTTTTTTCCATATGGCTATTCAGTTGTCCCATCACCATACACTGAAGAAATAATATTCTTCTTCCAACGAATTTCTTTGTTAAAATTAATGGAGAAGATAATTACATATGAATTTTTCAAACAGTTTCCTTCTTAAAAGATTATCTTAATGAAAGAATATTTATTAAGAGTCTAATTCATCATACAAAATGTTATGTTTTCTTTAAAAGTTATCATTTATGACTAAATACTCTTTTGATAAAAATGCTTACATTTATGTGCTACTAATATTTGTGACAGGTCTTATGAAAGATGCTAGAATACTTATATGCAGTGGAGAAAAGTAGCCAGAGGACAGAGGAGCCTTAATGTTCCATGATCTAAGCAGTTAGAGAGGGAAATAACACATTGACCAGGTAATCTAATAATGAAGAACATGGACAGTCGTTTACAATTTTTGGTATAGGAAAAATAAACTCTGAGTTCTTGGAATATATGTATGCCTAAAGATTTAGTTTTGAACTTTATGACTTTTAAATTAAACAGATTGACAGAGTATGAACACAAGATATTAGTCGTGCTGAAAGTTCATGTTCAATCTCAGTTTATCGTCACACTTCTAGTTTTAGTAACCAAAAATACATAAATATTTTCTCTAGGCGTGGATAGATGGAGATCACCATTTCAATTTCTGGGATTTTTCTGTTTATTATCTGAATTCTCAGTTTTTAAAATTTGAGTGAAAACTAACTGATTGTTTGGATTTGATAGAAAATATAAGGTCACAGTGGTTTTTGTATGAGGCTTAGTTATCCATAATGAAATACTGATTACTTAACCATGTAAATAATCCACTGGTGCCTAGAGGTCTCTTATTGCATCCCATGCTTATAGGTATCTGAAGACTCTGCCATCTCTGAGGATTGCAGACAAGCAGTCCTGAGTGCTGTCCATCCAGGTTGATTTCCCATTTTTTTGATCCTCACACTCTGTGCATATGTTCTAAACTAATGACATTGATTATCAAAAATATTAAAATTAAATGTGTATAGTGTGGATGTTTGAAGAAAAAGTTTTTGCCTTTAGAAGTTATCATTGACAGGTAGACAAGTTATGTAGGAAACTAATTTGTGCATTTCAGGGTTATTTATGAATTTTGATCCTCATCTGTCTCATGGAGTCAGTTATTTTATTTTTCTTTAATTTCCTGTAAAAAAACTAGTATTTTCATTTAGAATTTAAATCCTCACTATGATTTGCATAATTCCTTCTGAACTTGCCTCTTTGAGGTGACAGAATAAAAGAGAGTTCAAATCATCTAAGGAGCAGCATATGAACATACAGTAGAGAAGTTTATAAGCCAAAGAAATTTTATTTTGTCTCTGTGAAGTATATAATTTTGGGAGTGACTTCTTAGTTTTCTAATGTGGTGCTCTATTAAACAAATTTGAGCTGACTGTTTTTGTATAAGCAGCTGTTGGAGTTCAATGACTCATATTTAGTAGGATACTGCATTACTGTAAAGTAGTAGAAATATCTTAAGTTTGGATTTCAGTGATACTTGATTTTTATTTTGTCCTAAAAGATAATAAAATTTAGAATTAGTTTTCCTCTGTGGATAAAATTTAAAATAGATATTTTATAACACCAAGTTTTCTCCTTAGGAGAATACATTGACTTCATGATCTATAAAATACAAAACAAAGACCTGAGGATATATTTGCATTTTTAAAGCAATATTACTAACTGGTGTATTTTATGGTTTTATTTACGGAATGCTGTTTTATAAATGGAGTGTGAGATAATGAAAAGATGGAAATAAAGTGGTTGTAGATGGGGAGGGGAGGAGGGGGTGAAGGGAGGGCAGGAACAAGGGGAAAAAATGAGAACCAAGACTTGTCATGTAGAGGTACAAGATCCCAACAATGAATGTAACTGTACTGTATCCCTAAAATGTACCAATAAACTCAATTAAAGCTGAAAAAAAATAAAGTACTTATTTTATTTGGAATTGTTACAGCTACCAGGTAACCACTGGGAACATTTTGAGTCCTGTCTAGTTTTAAATATGAGTTTACTTTAATTTCAGATACATAATGTTTTTTTTTGTTTTGTACTGGGGATTGAACTCGTATAATGGATTTTTTTACTATTCAATAGCTAACACTTCTGTGTCAAATGGAAAATAATGTTAAGAGTGGGTGTGTCTTAAAACATCATTTAACAAGGACTTTTACTTATCAGTAACATTAAGTGTACTCTTCTCATGATCTTTGATTTTCTTCAGTTTAAAGCAGTATGAATGCACAGATAGCATTAAAAATATTCCCTGATTTCTCTGCTCTTGCTTCCCATATATATTGGATTTTGTGATAATTTTGTTCCATTAGAAACCAGAAGATCTTGTGATCTGTCCAATAACATTTTGATGGACTTGATCTCCTCTCTATTTTCTCACAATTTAAATCTTTGCTTCTTTCTTTAATAATGTGTTGAAAATTACTAGTGTTGCAAAGTGATACTGTGTTTCCTATTGAACAGCATACATCAACTAGGAAGATATTATTTAGAGTTAGTCTACAATATAAAGTATTAAATTTCTGATTGCATTAATTTTTCAGTGACACAAGGTAGGAGTGTAGCCAGGGTAGCCAAGTAGATTAATTCTTAGTCTAAAGCTTTATGTATGCTATGCATTGCTACATTGAAATTGATTGATATAATTTGCTTTGTAAATGCATTGAACAAGTTGACACTAAGACGTTCAGCTGGTCAGAATGAATGAAATACAACTTTAATGTTTTACAGAAGCCCTCAAAACATTTGATTGCATGGATTAATTATACCACAAGAAGTTGCCAATACCATATGAAGTACTATACTACTATGAAGTATTGTAATTCTAGACAGAGATGTCAAATGAATTTGGAAAATCAAAGTCAAATTAAAATGCTGTTTTTATCACAAGTGGCTTTGTAGTATAGTTTCTAGTTAGGGATTGTGACACCCCCCCTGCCATATGGATTTTGCTATTCTAGGTCTCTTCTGGTTCCAAATGAATTTTTAGATTGTTTTCTCCAGTTCTATAAAATATACTGTTGGGAATTCAATCAGGATTGCATTTAATCTGTATAGAAGTTTTGGAAACATAGCCATTTCACTATATTGGATCTTACCACCCAGGAACAGGGGATGTCTTTCCATTTTTCTTATCTCTTTTTCAGAAAACTGTAGTATTCAGTGTACAGGTCTTTTGCTTCCTTTGTTTGATAAAATTGTTTGGAATGCTAGTTTAGTGTTGATCAACATTCATAGTTTCCATTACTTTCCTATGCTGGGCATTCATGACTTCCATCGTGGTCCTGAGTTTATCTATTTTTTTTTTATCTGTTTCTATTCTAGAGTCTCCTAATCATGTCTTTCATTCTGATCTCCATCTCTGTAGTAGAGCCTCATTCACCTGTTGTGTTACTTCCTGTGCTGTCAGTTCAGGGTACCCAGGTGGTTGATTATCAGACTTTTCCACTTTGTTTTCATCAGAATTTCACTTTGGTGAGCTGGAAGTCTGGCTTTGTGCCTTGCTTAGGTGTCTTATTTCTATCTATGTTGTTGGTTTAATTCCTGGGTAGATACTTTAATTTTTTTACAGTATGTTTGTTGTTTTTATTTAGAACCCTTATGGAATGATTGCCTCTCAGAGGTGTCTTCCAGATATAGCTGGTCTTTAGGTTTTGAGTCTCTAATGACTTAGGCAATCAACTATGTTGGTGTGGTGTGTCTTTAGTGCAGAGATTTTCTTTACTTTTCCAGTGGGCTTCAATTTTCATTAAGGAGTCTCAGAGAGGCCCTCTTTTTGTTGTTCACTCCTGCTCTATCTGCTGGAGCTCAGCACAATGGTCTTTATGATCCCTGTGCCTCTGTGGTGAGAATCCAGGTACTGGTGCAGCCTGGAGGCCAGCGTGGGGTGGGGTGGGGATGGTGCTGCAGATGCCTGTGCAGCTCAGCTCCTCAGAGGCAGGGGGTGGAGTGGCAGTGCTAATAGTGGCTCATGCAGCTCAGCTCCTTGTGGCTCAGCTTCTCTAAGGCTGGGACAGGGGAGTGCTAATCTAGTTAAGGTTTTTAATTTGCACTTCTTTTATAACAATATTAGGATCTTTTCATACCCTTATTGTTTATTCACTTGTCCTTTTTATGTTAAATTATTTTTGCTGATTTTTAAAATTGAGATTGTATTAGTGTTTATTTTCTGCGCAATGTATATATAACTATTTTCTTCAAGTGCGTCATTTACTTCTTATTTTTTTTAACAGTATCCACACAAACATGGATATTTTAAATTTTGATCAAATCTAGCACTCTTTTGTGGTTATTATCTCTTGTATTTGCTATAGAAACTATATGCCATCCACAAGCTTACAAAGACTTTCTCTTGTTTACTTGCAGAAGTTTCATTGTTTTAGCCTTCCACTTTTAACCAATGATCAAGTTTCAATTAATTTTTATAAATGATATAAAGTAGAAGTCATATTCATTCCAATGTCACTTATTGGAAAAACCACACAATAACCATCAAATTGCCTTGGTGTCTTTGTTGAAAGTAAATTCACTGTATCAGTCTAATATTTTTGATAGAACATCTGTTCCATATATATGGCTTTTGTTTGTTTGTTTGTCTGTTTTGTTTTGTTTTTTGTACCAGGGATAAAACTTGCAAGGCAAGTGGCAGGACCACTGAGCTAAATGCCTGGCCCCATATATATATGTTTATATTCAAAATAGTATCACACACATATGTATTTTTTTTCTAGCATTTTCATACTAAGATCTCTCATATAATCTTGAATCTAAGTAGTGAATGTTGGTATCTTTTTGTTATTCCTGTCCTTAGGGAGAAAATATTCAGTGTTCACAAGCAAATATTGTCACCTTAAGGTTTGTGAAGTGTTTTCTTCTATCAAATTGAGAATGTCTAGTCTATCAGCATAATACAATCTAGCAAAACCATTGTGTTTATGTACAGTATTTAATTTTGGTGAGGAGTCCTTTCAGGTACTGCTTATCCAATAAGATTCCTATGCCATATTTTAAACATATTTTTAAAATTTCTCTATCACATTCTGCTTTTTTATTTTTATTATTCATTTTCTAAATTTTGGTTAAATTTTACTTTCCAGTGTGGATCTGGGTGACACAAAAAGTCATAATCTTGTTAGTTGTATTTTTCTATCAAAATTTATTTATGCATGTGAGAATATAAAATATTATAAAACGGAGATTCTGTGATGGCAGATTAGAGAAGGAGGTGCACTAAAGATACTTGGAGAAGAGTTACCAAAAATTACAGGCAATCTCAAACAGGGGAGATAATCATCCCCAGAAATGGAAAATTAATCTGCAAGATGAATCCTCCAGATCAAACCAAATAACAAAATTTTAAATAGTGTGAATATCATAGTGCCTTGTACAAAATATATAATATATAATAATTTCTACCCTAACCTAATCCTGTATGGACAAAAGGCAGGCATACATAAGACTAGACAGACACAAAATACCTATTTAAATATCTTGTTATATAGCTTTAAATAGTTCTCATTTGCAAATGTATATCAACAGAAACTATCATAAAGTATGCTTATATATTACAATGTATTTTAAATAACTTACTAGCCTAAATACAATTATTTTTAATAGCAATTGCATTTCAATAATTTAAGTTTATGTTTGAACAATGAGGTTCTTGTTATATAAAATTTAAATAATGCTAAATATAACTTTTAAACTATAATAATAAATACAGATTCACCTCCCTATAGGCATATTTGAATATATATTTTAAAGAATGAATTTATAGAAAAATAAAATTTTACTTTTTACACCTGTATTACTTGTGAAATGGACTTTTGCTTTCAGTTTTCTTATAAACCCTGAGCTAAATGTGGATAAAAACAGTCAATTCTTAATCTTGGGACCTGATATTTGAGTAATTACATAAAGAGATGCAATACTCAATAGACTTGATTATACTGAATGGGAGATAAATGATGAAGAGCTTGATGAGGCATTAATTTACTGCCTAATTGTCATATAATTTCAATTAATTATTCTGTTTATTCCTCCTACTGCATTGGATAAGCTTTTCTTGGATGAAATGCACAATTATAGTGTGATAGTTGGTAAAGTTAAAAGATAGAAGCCTGTAACTCAGTAAGGGACTTGGTGGACAGATTTGTCAAAGTGGGATAGGAAATTTCTCATGACTGTTAACTAGTGTTGCCACATATTCAAAGATATCAATCTATTATCACATTTTCTGGCATCTGACAAAATTCAGCCCACAGAATCTGATTTCCTTCTGATTGAAATGACACTTCTCAGGAAATAGCAAAACATTTCAATTCTAAAGTATCAACTATCAGATCACAAACTTAAACTCGAGTCATAGTGTTAGCTCCTCAATTCTTTCATGTATTACCAAGGAAATAGAAATCTTAAGTAATGACTTATATTCTCCTACATCTGAATTTAGTTTTGTTTTGATTATACAGTAGTAAAATTCATCTGCAATTATATTCTAAAACATGCGATATGCCCTATAGATGCCATTAAAATACTGAATTATATTTTATATGTACAGTTACCATTCAGTGTCTCAGAGTCATTAGACCCCATATAATACCAAAATACATAGATGATTAGGTCCCTAATAGAATAAAGTATGTTTATCTATCTTACTTTAAATTATTTCTAGATTACTTATATCTAATACAACACAAATGTTACATAAATATTATATACCATATTAATAGAAAATAATAAGAAAAATAATCTGTACATTAGTTAAATGTAATATTTTCTAATCTTTTTGAAGTACTGATAATTAAACCCAGGATCTTCATATTAAACCTTGTCTCTAATGTTTTATTTTTTTTTTCTTTTGAGACAAGATAGCACTAAGTCACTAAGTTGTACAAGTTAGGCTTACACTTGTGTTTTTCCTACCACAGCCTCACATTCCTCTGGGATTACAGATTTATACCCCTTCTCCTGCCTGCTTTTGTTCTTTGTAAAATTTTCAATGTGTGACTGATTATATTTATGGATAAAGAAATCTAAAGATAAAGAGCAATCTCTATATATCTATATCTATCTCTCAATATATAGAGAATATATGTATTGGGAGAGATAGACAGAAATATGTATTGGGAGGGAGAGAGACAGAATTTTGAAACAGAAAACTTATGAAATTCCATTTGATGATAGTTAGCATTTGTCTTAGTTATTTTTCTCATTGCTGAGACAAAACACACGACACTCAAAATTAAAGGAAGAAAGGTTTATTTCAGTTTGTAGTTTGTAGATGTTTCATTCCATAATCAGCTGACTCCTTGGCAGGGTGGCATGACAGCAGCATCTCAGAGAAGAAACAGTTAATGGTAGGCAGAAGGTAGAAAGCAACAAGGTGGCAACAGCAAGTGACAAGTACCAAGCAGGCCACACTTTCAGTCTCTTATATCTTCTCCAGGCTACCCACCCTTAGGGCAGCTAGCACTTATACCCCATGTAGAGCAGCATTAATCCTAGCATCCCACCATAAATCAATCTCTGTATCACATCCTTGATCATAGTATCACATACTCTGGATCCAGTCACCTCCATAAAGCCCCATCTATGACCCCGAGACTTTGGGGGGACATCTAGATACAATCCATAACACCATTTATTCAAATCAGCAAGAATGTTAGAATTTATTGTGATAAATGTCATTTAATGGAATTAAATTAAGAGTAAGGCTTGCTATCCTTAAGGAGGAATCACCCAAAGATGACTAGATTTCTTTCACTACTTTGAGAAAGTGATTCTTTAAAAATAAATGCACATAATATAAAATTCATGAAACTGTACACCCTTTTCCAGAAGAAAACTATAAAAAGTCTTACTTTTAAAAAGTAAAATTAGAACTTTTCTTGTTTATGAAATAAATTTGATACTACCAGTGGCAATCAACACTCATTGACCACTCCAAATTGTAATCCCATACTTTTTGTCAGAACCCTTAGAATTATATGGCATATTTTTTTGGTACTGGAGATCAAAGTCAGGACCTTTTGCTTGCAAGGCAGGTGTGTTGCTGCTGAGCTAAATCCTCAGCCCAACCCTTAGAATTATAAAGGACTTTTGAACTAATACTGGCTGGTAAGTTATGAATTAAAGTAATAAGAATTGTGTAAAAGAACAGGTCATTATCCAAAATAGACCACATACTAGCTCATAGAACATGTTTAAGTAAATGCAAAGGAATTGAAGTTATCCCGTGTATATTTTCAGACCACAGTGCAATGAAACTGGAGATCAATAGCACCATAAAACGAAAGAACCTCACAAACACATGGAAACTGAATAACACTCTCCTGAACAACCAGTGGGTCACAGAGGAAATTAAAGAAGAAATTAGACAGATTTTACAAATAAATGATAATGTCAGTGCAACATACAGGAATCTATGGGACACAATGAAAGCAGTTCTATGAGGGAAATTCATAGCAATGAATGCCCACACTAGGAAAAATGAAAGAGCACAAATAACAATGTAATGCTGAATCTTAAGGTCCTAGAAAAAGAAGACCTAGACAAACCCAAAGCTCATATAAAGGAAGAAATTATAAAGATCAGAGCAAAATCAATGCGATAGAGAATAAAAGAACAATGAAAAAAAATCAATGAATTGAAGAATTGTTTTTTTGAAAGAATAAATAAAATCAATAAACCCTTAGCCAACCTTAAATATTTACCAGCTGCTCCTCAGACAAAGGTCTACTACTCAGAACGTATAAAGAACTAAACAAAATCAGACACCCCACCAAATAAAAAGACCTGATAAAAACGGGCATTTGAAATGAACAGACATTTCTCAGACAAACAAGTAAAAGCAGCAAATAAATATATGAAAAAATGTTCAATATTGCTGGTCATTCAAGAGATGCCGATGAAAACAATGCTGAGATTCTACCTCACCCCAGAAAGAATGGCTGCTTTCAAGAAATTAACCAATAACAAATGCTGGCAAGGTTGTGTGGAGAAAGGAACCCTTCTCCATCACTGGTGGGAAGAGAGGCTGGTGCAACCACTGTGGAAATCAGAATGGAGATACCTCAGGCAACTAGGTGTTGAGGTCCCTTTTGACACAGCCATCCCTCTGCTGGGTATCTTTCCGGAAGAATTAAAAGAACTATAACACAGCAATAGATGCACACCCATATTTATAGCACCACAGTTTGTAATAGCTAAAACAATGCAAACATTCTAATAGAGATATAAGAATAATTTATGGTAATGTGTACAGATACACACACACACACACACACACACATGCATGCACATACATATCCATTACACTGAGGCCCACTAGTAGAGGTAAAATCTCTGCTGTATCTTTACCAGCTGAATGGCACAGGGCAGAAAATGTTACTCTCTTGAAAAGTATCCTTCATACATGTCACCTGGGCATCACCAGATAACAATGATCTCTATCTAGTGGATCCTCTGCCCTTCTCACCTCTTTGCCCTCTTCCAGTTCCTTACCCCAGTCCAGTGAAGGATGCCCTTAGGGGTTTTCACATACTTTTACTCTTTGTACACGGCCTCTTAGCACCTGCTTTTCCAAAGAACATTTAACACAAAGATATTTTTCATCCATATGAACTATTTGACAAGCATCTAGTTGCTCAAATTCCTGTTGCAGATGTACTGAGAGGAACTAGAACAGCTGCATTACATTTGAACACCCTATAGTAATCTTGGAGACTGGCCAACTTCTTTCCCAGCTCTCGTCTCGGTGTTGTTTGGAATAGAACCACCCTTTCTCACTTTGCTCTCTGGCTTCCCCTTTTTTCTTTCTTCATATCAGATTGGAATCTATTTCTGCAAAACAGAGACAGTGGCAAAAAGCTCAGAGAAAAAAATCTAAGTAGGGATCTTGGATTTAGCAGAAGCCATGATGTGCATACAATCGGTTGCTCTTCTTTGAAACTTTTGGCAATGCTTTCATTCTGTACCTCACAAATATCCCAGTGTTCACTGAGCATTGAAGTTCAAGTTAGGTAATGTAGTACAAAAGGAGCACTGCTAAGGGCAATATTAATATTTGGAATCAGGTGGATGTACACTTTTCAGAATGTGATTCTGATGGCTGAAGAGAAATATTAGGTGGTAGAATGCAAATCATTTTGCCTTTTGAATCTTTATATTTTTTTTAAAAAGAAAAGATTACATACAGTGTAGAAATCCTGATTCTTTTAGTAGTATGTTTTCAGCTCTTATTTTTATATTTGGACAGAGAAGCTTCAAAAATTTGGGAGCTGTTCCTTTGACATTTCTTCAGTTCTCAGCAGGGCCATGATGAGAAATCTTCTACAATATTCTCTATGAACACAGTAAATCCCTGTACTGTCCTCCACTCACACTGTGAAAAATTACCTCCTTTCGAAATCACTGATTCTTAGACTGCAAATCTATTTTCGTCTTCTTCAATTAAACACTGAAAAGTCCACAGTCTATATAATTGCACACAGCATATTACAGGTAGACCTTTAAGTAACTTTAAAAACTAGCTGAATTACTTCAGAAGTTGTGATTCCCTCAAAAATTACAGGTGCCAATGGCTACACAAGGCTGAAATCCCAGGTCCTCAGATTGGAAATTTCATATCATCTTTGCTATGTGGTGAGGAGCGTGTTGCCACAGACCATCCAGGAATGCATTCCTTCAGTAGGACACATATTTCTCAAAAAGATTTTAGCCTAAACTCAGTGTATGTGTTAGTGTTGAATTTTTCATACTTGATCTTCAACTGTTGTTGAATCAGTTGGCTATTTTGCACATGAATAATTGCATATATCTTCTTAGTTCATTATTCAGGGTCTAAGCTATTCTTATCTTAAGAGGTTCTCTGAAAGCCTTTTCTAGCCTGTAAAGTACTCTTGGTAAGAAAATACCTCAGGATAATCACATTAATCAACAGAAGAGCTTCTTTTTGCTCACCATCTTAATAAAGACCAATGTTGATATTTTAAAATATATTTTGCTAAAGTAAAAGTAAAAAGAAATACCAGTAAAGTAAAAAGAATAATACCAGTAAAGTACCAGTAAAGTATAAAGTACCAGTAAATGACAGTTAAGTAAAAAGAATACCAGTCTATATAGCAACACATCTGAATATATGCAGCATTTGGTTTTACTTCCTTTGAATACGATAATAAAGCCCTTTAGCAATTTGGGTACTCCATTGTGTTCTCTTCCTTATGCCTACAGTAATCTAGTACCCTGGCACTGGCAGGCATGCCTTGCTAACTTTGTTTTTATATACATTTTCATGTCTATATTCATAAATGACTGATTTGCTATATTTCCACCTTTAATGATATTTTAGCATGTATATCTTTTTCTCCTTTTTGTAACAGTTCTGTTGAGGTAATGTGTATATAATATTAACACTTTTTAAATGCACATTTAGGTAGGCACTCTATATAGATATATAATAATCATAACTAATTTTAGAACATTTTAATGATTTCCAAAAAAAATTTCATATCAGGTAATAATAACTCTCCATTCTTATTTCCCTACCAGTTCCTGAAAAATATTACCAATTTATTTATTTATTTGATGATTTGTATTTTGTGGGGCCTTTATATAATTGAATTATACAACCTATGGCTTTTTGTTTCTAGTTTCTTTCAGTTACTCTTGGACTTACTGTGGAATTATACTGAGATAAACCCATCATAAGTTGAAAATGCATTTAGTATACCTAACCTGTAGAACATCACAATTTAGAAATAAGGTATACTTTAAGTTGTAATTTGTTCTTATGATCAGTTGGTAGACAGGGATCTGGGGCTTGCTGTCTCTGCTCAGCATCATAAGAGGGTTAATAATTTTAAAGGCAAAATAAAGAGCCATGTTCAGAAATATGGAGATAGACTGGATAGAGATGGGAAAGGTGTCTCAGGAAGGCGAGGTGACAGTGTGTCAGGAGGAATAAAAATGATTAAAATGTTATGTATATGTATCAAATTCTCAAGCTGAATGTGCACACTGTGTATTCCAAGCACTAATAAAACATAAACGAGTGTCACAAAGCAGATGAATAGCATAGATCAAATAAAACTCAAAATTCAAAATATAGTTTCTGAGATATTTTTATAGTTATATTTTTACTCTATAATTTAAATTGTCTCTTCAGTATATTCTTTCTGACTTTTCATCTCCAAAATATTCATTTCTACCTATTCAAATGTGGATTACCAATTTTCTCCTTGTATACTCAAAATCATCTATGCGTCAGTAATGGAAGGAACTCACATCATGTACTCAGAGCGATCTGGTACAATAAGATCTGATGGAATCTGGTCTTTACTGTTACGAGACAGGAATGCTGTTATGGCTCCATAAATTTATTACTTCAGGATAGACATGTTTCAGTGCCAATAATAGAAGATACCTGTGGTCTGGTTAAAATACCCAAAACTTCATAAAATAATATAATTACTACCTATTTAAATAAATGTAATTGAGATCTTTCAAAAAGTAAAATCATAGGCAGAACATAAATATTTATCATCAACACAAACTCTTGACTTAGTTCATTCTGAACCCTGCAGCTCAAACTATGGGTCTCAATGTGCTTCCTCTTGGGGTGGCAGAAGGGCTATGCAGCAATGCCATGGACAGGACAAGATGTCCTCCACAGATGCCTGCATCCTAGTCTCTGAAACCTTTGAATATTTCCCTTACATTTTAATGGAGACTTAGGAGATGCAATTAAGTTATGGATCTTGAGATAGATTATCTTGGATCATGAAGTGTGCCCAGTATTATCATTAGGATTGTACTGACTTATGAAGAGAAGCAGGAGGTTTCAAGTCTAAGCAGATGGTGTGATGGAAACACAGGCTAGAGTAATACGGTTCCTGGTTTTGAGGAAGATACAAGGCTATGAGTCCAGAAATGCATGCACCTTGTACACACCGAAAAGGGTCGGGAATCACTGTCCCTGGAACCTCTAGACTTAATGACTCCTTAATTTTCATTTTTGTAAGATTGATTTTAGTACTTTGATTTCCAGAAGTGGAGTAGATAATACTTTTTTCCTTCTTTTCCTCCTTATTCTCCTTCATGGCCTCATAGTTTTTAAAGTGCTTTTACTTCCTTTACTTCATTTAATACATATACCCACATTTTAGAGGCTTGCAGGGACCATTAACTTATTTTATCTAAGCACATATTTTTAAACTTTACACAAAGAGATGATGCTTTGATCTAATGAATTCATAATATTTCAGAATCTTACTACTAACAGACAATGATAAAATTTTCGACAAAGCACAGAATGCACCGTCAGCTACCATCTCAATTTTGAAAACCGGCAATGTATTCAGAAAATTTCCCTTCTTAAAACATGAACAATTTGGTACCAGTTTTATCCTGAGTCCATATAGCATACAACCTATGATTTGCATCAATAAGACTTCCTTTCTTGGCTCTCTTATTTCTAATCTTAAATTCTAATAGCAACTTCAGGTTTTGGTACTTTTTCTTCATTCCAAATTATTACCATGATCAAAATATAATTATTAAATGTGATTCTGCTCTCATTTATAATGGCATGATTGTCATCATTCGTTCCTAATTCACCACCTTCAGGAAGTAGGCTGAGAAGAAAGAATTGAGTTAGGAATGTCCTCATTTACCCTGGACTGCATTTTCTTAGTTGTTTTTATTTCATTCTTGTTCTTCTAAAATTTATTTTTTACAGAAATAATAGATCTTAAGATTTCTAGTCTCCTTTTTTGTCACCAGGGTAGGTATCTACACTTTCTTTGATCTTATGAAAGGTCTGATGTAATTTTAAAACATAAGCAAATAAATAAAAATGGGCTAAATAAAACCTCAAAACAAAACAAAAAAACAGACCTCCAGCACCATCAAAATATTGTCTACTTTATTTTGCTTTATGTTATAATCATAAACCAACTCTGAATTCCAAGAAATACAGTTATAGCTACTGAAACCCTTATATTAACCTCATTCTTATGAGAAGAGGAGGGTAGGTGTGTTCCTTTACGCTATGAAGTTATAAGTCTGATAACTGTTAAAGTTGGGGTCATTCTTTATGCCTAATCTAGTGTGCCTTCTTCCATAACATTTTTCTTGGTGGAAATCCAAACTATAATGCCTAAAATTTCAGCATGGGATTTCCTGAGAGTCCATTTTGGGTATAATAAGTGTGAGTTATCCAAGAAGTATGTTTCCAATGACAAATTTCAACTATTATGAATCAATCACTACTTAATTTCGTCTATTTGCTCACTACCCTGGCTCATTTGTCTTTGTACTTAGAGAGGTAAAGCATGACTGGCCAAATGAGTGTTTCAGTCTGATGGGGCTTCTTCAGGGAACTTGAGAATGATCAGAGACGTTAATTGCTTTGCTGCTGGCTTCAGTCCCTCTTTCATAGAATGTTGTCTATAGAGTTTCCTGCTAATCTCATTCTGTGCTCAGGCAAAGGCTGTTTCCTTTCCATTTGGCTTCTAAATATGCCAGAGTTCATCTAATTTATTTTCTTGCCCTATACAGCTCAGGTTTCTAATATATTTTCCATGACAAATAAGAACGATAAAAAAAGAAGCAGAAACAAAATGCCATATTACTTACCTTTTTTTCATATATTCTTTTTTTCTTTTCTATTAGGAAAACACTGCCTTGTTAATTATACACCTGTTGCATTCCCAATAGATTTTCCTATCAAATCACACAATAGGATGATTGTTCTTTCATAAAGTAGGCCTAACTGTCTCTGCTTTTTAAAGGATGAAGTTCCTTTCCTCTTTCCTCATATTTCTAAACACTTAAATGGCAAGGAAGTATTTGTGGTTAAGTTATTTTTATCAAATCATTATATTTACATGATATATTATGTTATTATATCACTATTTCTGTCTTTTTCTGAAGCCTGTAAAGCCAAAATAATATGGAAGGATATATTCCCATGGGAAATATTTAGCTTTGTGTTTTTAGGTAAATTATAGAAACTCTTTGGACTTCATTTATACAGTAGTACAACGCTGATTTGTTGAACATTTTTCTTGAGTACACTTAGAGACCAGGAAATTGAAGGCAAAAATTATGCTCACCCTGTGGGGCTTACACTGTACATACAGATAGGCTGAAGAGAGTGAGAGGGAGGTAGTTTAACCATCTCAAAGATACCTTTTGGCTCGGTTTAGAAAGATAAACGTGAATTCGAAAAGTTGAAAGGACTGGAAGATGAGAGCAGGAAGTAAAGTCCAGCCTGAGGAGAAGACTTAACCAAAAGCATAAAGGAAAGAGGGTCCTCCTCAGAAGCAAACACAAGGAGAGACAGATCACCAGATCTAAGGTGTAAACAGGGAGCAGGGAGAGATTAGATCACAAAGTGACAGAAAGCAGTTCGATAATGGAGAGTGGACACTGTATTAAATAGTTAAGAATTCATTGGGCAGAGGGGTAGGAGAACTCTGGATGTATTTTGAGCGAGGAAATCATGAAGTTATATTTCTGCTTAAAGTAGGTCACTTAAAAATTTATGTAGTGGCCCTGTAAAAATGAAAAGAATGGCACATGGTAAACATTCCCATTCCAAAATGGAGAAAAAAGGATAAAGAAAGGAATGCGACCAAAACAAGATTGAGATCTAGCAGGGCAAACATTAGATTCTGTAGTTCCTTATCCAACACTCAAATAGTGGTGAGACGTAAACTTCAAAGGGCTTGGGTGATCTCAGCTCCTGTGGCCCTGATGATTATAGCCCACACGTTTCTCTCTCTCCCCCAACCCCTTGACTTTCAGTTGAGTATGGTTCTTTCAACACAGTGAGATTGGACTTCTATCATTTGTAACTGCAAGACAACAGATTTTTGTATATATTTAAGTCATACGAACCATGGTCATTTTATTGCAGCTGGGGGAAACTAATGCAGTCCTATAAATGGAAAATGCTATTATCCATAAAATTTTATTTTTTCCCCAAAGCAATTCTGGCAAATTTGGAGCAAATTAATTTTAAAACAGATTTAAAAGTTTGCATTAACTTTAAGGAAGAAAAATGAACAGAAACTCTTTTATTTGATTAACATTTATTAAGCACCTACTGTACAGTGAATTACTGTAGGTTTAAACCTTGTTATAAGAGAATTTATAATTTAGGAGAAATATAGAATATTAGAGTAATTAACTGCTTCTTACATTCTACTTTTCTATGAATACTTGAAAGGACTGAATTGTTGGGAGTACAAATATTATTAAATTTAAAATCAGCATCATTTAATACTTCTGTCACATTCTAATTTAGAAATGCATCTTCCATCTTTCTACATAAAGCACCATTTCTTACTGCTCTCCACATCCTGATTCAGGTTTAGCCTCATTTGCACTTCTGCTCTTAACAGGAGAGAAACGGGATCCTAGGCTAAGATCAATATACTATCATTTATTATTAATTTGACACTAACCTTGAGATGCAAATATTTGAAATGTGTGTTTGGATGTTAATTAAGTCTAGACATTCACATCAAAGAAGAAATCATGAACGGGATACATAGATGTTAACAGTGCCTGCTACAGCCTTCAATCTGATACATTACGTGTCTTTGGATAGCAAAATATCTTTTGTAACTTAAAGTCAGTTTAGAAATGATATCAAAAAGTGAAATCCTTTCCCTAATGACAAAGGAGAAAGGTCTCTTCTTCCTAGTTCCTCAGTACTCTGGACCTTCCTAGAAGTCCTTTCGGACTTGACCATTTCTAACCCAAAGCTGGGGACACCTCGGCAGCGTCCTCTCCCTTGTCACTCTCTCCAGTGGCAGTGGTAAAGATGCCACGACTTCCACCACAACATTAGACCTGCAAACTCTGATTAATCTTTTTCTGCTTTTTTGCTCAGAACCTGTAGTTTAAAAGCAAGCAACTTCTCCTTAACAATTTGAATGTTTTTTCAGGAAATGCATTCCTATATTTTAAAATACATTTTGGAACTGAAGGTATAAAGACTCATTGGCATCTTACCACATATCTCTGTAAGTCTTAACTTTTAACCAAAAATAAATAGTGGTATAAAGTATGAGATATTTAGGGAATATAGAAAAGGAGAGTATAAAATAAACTTTCATTTAAAAAAAATTATCTTTCAAAGTTTATCTGTGAAGAACAAGAAAACATTTTGTCTCTAAATCTTCCAAAGCAGCTTTTACTGACACCAGTGGTTTTCTTTACATAAAGCTTTAATTAAATGTCACTGTTTTACATATAATGAATTTGTCAGAGTATCTTCTTGACAGAACAAAATATGCTTTTTGTAATATTAACAGGATTGATATTCTTCTAACCTTTTCTGAGACACAGTGGAAGTGAATATTCTCTCTTGCTTCTAATATGTAGTAAACTGCTTTCCACTTTTCTGTTTCTGTGGATATTCAGGACTCTCTGAGTAGAATAGAAGCCCTTTGTCCTCAAGTTTGGGAGAATCAACAGCTCATAATCATTGTCCCCAGGATCGTCCTGGTCACTGAAGTGCTTATATATTCCACCTTCCCTGAGAGTTTGACTAATTATTTCAACCTCTGCTGCTGTCACTTCCCCACCTTTGCTGGTTATACGGCGAGGAGGTTGCAGTAGTTAAAAATATCAGATAGACTTGCATCATGAGAAAAAAGCAATGCTATCTTCTATTAAAGTCTCCTAAAGTACAATTAAAAATTGTTCTTTTTCTCAGATTTTATAGATTGTTTGCTTTGATTTGTTTTTGGTTTTTTTTCTTCATATTTTAGAGGTAGAATTAAATAATATTGCCAATTTGGGGGTATATTTTAAGTTTGAATTTCTGTAGTAGAAGAAGATAGATATGGAAAACTTACCAAAAGGATCTGCTAGACAAGAGACTCAGAATAGAAAGAAAATGTAGAGAGCAATTTAGAGAAGTGATAACATGCATAGAATAGTGACTTCTCAGGTCTTTCTCTGATTAGGAGAGACACAGATGACTCAGATTCACTAAATTTGCTATTGGATGGGATCTGCAGATGTTCTTCATGACAATAAAGTGTCATCTATTGCCATAACATGGACATTCTAAGCATTTAAAGATAAATATAGCCAGATATGTAGGTTAGAAGCCAACTAGTTATTCTTTCTATCTTTCCATTTCTCTTCCAAAACAAAATCTTTTTGCTGGGCATGGTGGTGCAAGACTGTAATCCCAGCACTTGGGAGGCTGAGGCAGAAGGATCTCTGTGAGTTCGAGAGCAGCCTGGACTACATAGTGAGTTCCAGGTCAGTCTCAACTACATAGTGAGACCCTGTCTGAAAAAAAAAATCTTGTTTGTAGGTCAGTGGTTTAGCAAATACAATACAATGAGTAATCTTAATTGTAGAGTTGATTGACTTGAGAGATACTTTAATGTCTTGTTGGACCTTACATCTGGGGACTTGGCTCATGAGGGACCTGGAGACCTGGCCCCATAATTGCGATGCCTTTACATCATCACTACCACTCTCCTTTTTGGGAAATTCCCCTGCTGTCTCCTTCCAATGCCACAAATCAAGCAACTTTCCTCTAACGTGTCCTTTTGCTAACCAAGGCTCGAAATTTCTGAAATGAATCAGCATGAGTCTGTCCTCATTTAAAACATGAATACTTATTTTGAGTGTCAGGCATTTTATCCCAGCAACATGAAACTAACTAGTACAAAACCCACCTTATCCTGGATGGAGTTTTTGCTGTTGTTCCTGTTACTGTTTGTTTACCCCCAAAGAGCTGTTGTTTACTTTTTCTAGATTCAGAGAGATAAAAATTTGAACAAAGAAAAATTACAGTCAGCATCAAATTCAGATTCCAGACTTTAAAAAGCATAACATTCATGATGTTTTACTTAAGTGTGACACAACAGATCATTAGAATATTGACATAAGTTGTTAAAATGCTCTGTTGAAGCATTTAGTACCCACTTATCACTGACAAATATTTTTGTATGTTTCAATGTGCATCATATACAAGTATGATTGATCTTGTGTGGCTGAACATATGCATATATATATAAAGTGCTTTTATCAGCTGTTCCTGACCTCATAAGGAACATTCAGTACTGCCAAAGAAATTGAACACTGAGTAACAATCTTGCAATCTAGTTCAAGTTATTTGTTGTTTCCATTTTTCCAGATGCTGTGCAACTACCTGAATATATTAAAGGATTAATGGGGGAAGCAAAGCTTATCAAAATTAAGGAATTAGGAATGTTTATAGAGTTAGTTATAGTTCCGAGATGACATAAACCAAATTTGTTCAAATAATTTGAATTATTGTTATTATATTTTGATGGTGTGGGGTGTTCTGTGGGGAGTTAGGGAGGATGGATTCATATTTTATCTTAGGATGTGAATATTTGCAGTAAAACTATTCAGAGTTCAGATCAAGTAAGAAAAATACATATTTGTCTTCCAGATATCTTAAGCCAGAAGAAGCAAAAATATAAGTGATCATAGTCAAACATGTCTTAGTAAATTAAGTAGCTACTTTTATGTAACACACTGTACCATGTCAGGTTTATAATATGTACCTATTACAGTATGGCTATTCTACCGGGAGCATGTATAATTCTTGGCTAGTCATGTGGAATATTACCAGCCTTTTATTATATAATGGATTCAGCATCCACAGATTTGACCAACAAACAGTCAAAAAATATTTTTAAACTACATTTGTGTTCAACATTATTTTCCCTTTAATTATTCCCTAAACAACAGAGTGTAGCAATTATTCACCTAACATGCACATTGAATTAGCTACTATAACAAATTTATAGCTGTTTTAAAGTACATCGCAGGAAATGCATAGGTGATATACAAAGGACTTGAACTTTCACAGGTTGTGATATCCACAGGAGAGTAGTCATAGGATCAACTCCCTAGCAAATATGGAGGGTTAGTTAAAATGACTTTGTGACTCAAATAATATTTTGTTTCCTTCTTTTCCTTCCTTCTTCTCTTTCTTTTCCATTTTCTTCCCCGCTTCCTATCTTGTTTCTTTCTTCCTCTCTTTCTCTTGTGCTCTCTATATCCTTCCTGCACTAATTTAAAAAAGGCCTCGTAAATATTTAGTATGTAAGGTGTCCTTTGTTGTTGTTCTGTTGAGCCATCTATTCTTATGGGTGCACTTTTGTACTTTGCAAGAAAAATATATGAAGAATCTCAATTGTAAATATAATCCAATGTTTGTTAAACAAATGTATTGTAATATTTGAATAAAGAAAACAGTACTTTCACACCGGAGCATTTCAAATTGGAGACTGTTCAAAGTTATAGCATAAGAAAATGTTATCAGAGATACTGTCTGTATAATGCTTAGAAATCAAAAAAGTCTGAGTACATGTACCACACCAATTAATGTGAGTTTTCTCATTCCATAAAGTCATATTAAAACTCCATGTGGAAATATGTTTATATAAGAAAGAAAGTTGTTCAACTTTGAAGTGAGACAGCAGAAGGTAGGTGAGGTATTCAAGGATTTTATGGGACATGAGCTGAAGAAAATCTGATAAAATTATGCTTGGATGACACTACGTGTGAGGCTGGGTCAAGAAAGGTAAATGCTGAAATATCATAAGGAATAGTTCAAAGACAATCGCAAACTTAAATGGAATCAGTCCTTCTTGTAATTCAGACCTAGCAACTTGGAATATTCTAGTTCTTAATGGATGACTTTGCCTGGTAAAGTCAGTTTTGAGACAGGATATGATAGCTATCTGCATGTCTGAGCTTGAATTAAGAGTACTTTTGGGAACAATTCAAGGACATGCTTAGAAAAGGAGATGAGACTCCAATCCTCTGTTACTTGCCAGATTCAGCATTGAATAATTGCATTTTTACCCATTTCGGAATGGTCCTTATAACAAGGTTGCAGTCTGCCTCTCTAGTGCCATAGAATAGAACGCCTTTGTGCTTTGGAAATGTGTGGTGAAGGAAACATTACAGGGTTATTTTGTTCTGTTTTGTTTTGTTTTTTTGATACCAGGGATCAAACTCAGGACCTTGTGCTTACGAGGCAGGCAGCAGAAACACTGAGCCAAATCCCCAGCTCCAGGGATACTTTGAACACCCTAAAATAACTCCATTTTATTTCTTTTCTGAGAAATGAAGAGTTATAATCTCATTTTTATCTTGATACAATGATTTTTTCATTCAAAATGAGTAACAAGAGTCAAACAAACACTCTCTTAAATAAGTGGGCCTGATAACCTCTACTTTAATCCGTAATTAGCAACCTACTTCTAACCAGCCTAAGTTTCTTCTTTCATTGATTCCTATTCCTCAAGAGTTGGGGAGAATATCTATCCAAAAAAGTACTCATAATAAGTAAAAGTGCAGTTCCTGTTATTTCCCTTCACTAAGTAAGAGCAGGTTGGGTATTCTGATACTCATAAATCCAAGAGCAGAGAAATTAAGATGTGTTATAAACCACAAAATGATGCCATATACATAATGTCATTGTGCAGATGAAATGTATTGATGGAAAACACTCAGGATAGTTTCTGGCACATAACATCAATGCAAAAAACAAATGTTTGCTGCTCTTGATATTTTAACTAGTCTATGAAGGATAATAGATAAATGTGTTATTTTCTATAATCACTAGATCTTTTGGAATTTAAAAAGATTTTGAGCACACAGGAACTTGTATCACAAATCACCACCACAGTGTATATTCCTAGGAAGGGAAGACACACCACTATGCTGATTTTCAGATCCCTTTTACACCTAACATGAATTTTTGTGCTTAGGCACTCATTCTACTGATGTTTATATTTTCATGAGTTTTGGTCAAATATTTTGTACAAACATCTATTCTAAAAATTCATGGTAAAATTTGGTTACAAGGCTTTATAATATTAACTAAGTTAGATAATTTATGATTTGACTGGTCACACTGTAGCACGTTATATCACTATTAGTTAACCTGGATATACCAGATTTCTTGAGTGACAGCAGGAATAATTGCCCCAAAATGAAAGCTGGACAAAGTTTAGCATATGAAAAGCTTCTTCAATTAAACAATAAAGAAATAAGAACCAAAATGGGGAAGATTAGTAAAGGTAAGGGGCACATCTTAAACTAAGCTTTAACTGGAAGCATAATCAATTAATTTGCAAAGCTGATTGACATTGCATATTTTTAAAGCTCTCTATATTTCTAAGATGAGCAACAGCCGTTTTCACTTTTACTATTTTACTAGTAAGATTCGCCTGTTCTCTGTTCCCACTTAGGCTATAGCTATAGAAAAGGCAATACTGTGTTTGTTTTCAAGATTTTAATTGCATTGGTGAAATATTTTCTTTTCCAAGGACAAGAACAGCAGCTGTATGGAGCTGATACCCAGTAACATGCAGTGCACTGGGCCTTTTTTTTTTTTTTGGTTGAAATAAAGCACTGGGGTTGTTAACAAAAGTTGGCAAAGATCATCCATTGGAATGAGTGGTATTTTATGCAGCTGGCTCATTTGTGCTTATGACACATCAACCAGAGTTGATTATGTCCAAACAAGAGTTCTCTAAGTTGGAGTCTTGCCACCTGCACTTCCTAAAGGATAAACAGCTCAGGATATTCCTGTGTAAGAAGTCTTTTTTTCCCCACTTTTATTTATTTTTATTGGTACATGGTTTCAGTACATAATGATTACATTTCTTCTGGGAAGTTGGTACATGCACTTAACACATCTTATTCGCTATTTCCTAAATCTCTCCATCTCTTAGACCCCTTCCCTTTGGTTTTGAAGTATAGGGAGACTGAATGTTGAATAATGTGGACACCTCCTTTTCTTTTTCTATTCTGGACATACTTTTCCTTTACAAGGTATTTTTTACCAGTATATTTCCTTAGAGATGCAGCAACAGTTTGCTAACAGTTATGTGACCTGCTGTCACAAAACTAAAGTTATATAATGTCAGTTGTTAAATTCAGACAAAATTTAAAGGAAGCGGACATTTAAGGAAATGAGCAAATGGAGGAAGGATTCCTTAATAACCTGGAAGCCTTAGTTATCTCTGATCTCTTTATATTTATTCTATAACAATTACATATCCTGATACCAGCATTTTAGTCTCTAATTGTATACACACAAATTATTCCATTTTGTTAACACTTTCTGATGAATGCAAAGCCTTATCTAGTATAAATCTTTTATTTTTTGGTGGGAGATAATAAAACTACCAAAATTTTCCATCAAAGTATCTCTTACACAATGAAAATATGTCCAATAGATTTTTTTTTTTTTTTTTTTT
>NW_022900915.1:31046759-31063126 GCF_012274545.1 Fukomys damarensis | reverse complement strand
ATTGTTTTTTTTTTTTTTTTTTTTTGGTACCGGGGAACGAACTCAGGCCCTTGGGCTTGTGAGACAGTCAGTGGACTGAATTAAATTCCCGGCCCCAATAGTTTTTAATCATCATATCAGAAAGAGTATTTTTGTTTAGTCATTTTTTATTAGGATGGTATTATGTGCCTGATTTTCTCTAAACTGTATCTGAATATCATGTATTATAGGTAGGAAATGAACAATATGAAACAATTATTATTTATTTTATATATATGTTAAATTGGCAATTACTACATAAATGTATACTTGAAATGTAAAAAGAAATTCAGTTAGTGTATTAATAATAGTCCTTTCTCAGGAATATTTAGTAAATGGGTGCAAAAGATAGGTCTTGCCAATAAGATGCTTCTGAGTGGGAATTACATTTTCTGTGAAACAAAAAAACTCAAGTTCTACACCCAGCGCAATGACTAATAGGAATAGCAAGGGGAAAAACAAAAGATGAACCCAAATGTAAACCAAGTCAAGGTTCTTTAAAGGTTTAATGATTTAGTTATATTATTTTTCCCAATTTTATGGAATTATTTTATCATTTGGTGCTTTACCTGATAAGGCACTTAAATAAAACTGCATCTACTTCAATAATGTTTAAAATACCTCAAAAAACAGCAAAAATGTCTCTTAACTCTGTTAATAATAATATTAAAAAATAGAGTGAAATCCTGTGATTGATGAACATTTAATTATTTTTGAGAGATTTTGAAATATTTGTTTTCTCCATTTTAAATATATAAACTACTTGTTTATCACATTAATGCTAAGTCCAAGCAGTTGGGGTATTTCAAGAGAGAGATTCTTCTGAGTGCTAATATCCCCATCTTTCAAAAGATGTATTTACCTAGCTAATTTCAGTTACAAGTTTGATCCAGAGAGGTTGTCAGTTTTGTTTTAGCTCTATGAGAAGAGCTTCTAAAACTAATATGCAAATGGATTTCATGATGATCTTAATAAAATATAAAGTAACTCAGAATATCCAAGGGGTTGAGGGTGGGAGGAGCACACAGGACAAGATTGTGTGTTTCTAAAATACTCCCTGGCAATGCTGAAGTTGCTGGGCCATACACCACACTTTAAATAACAAGAAAACAGAATATTTCCTTCCTATGGTTTAAATTAGTGGTGGTATTATACTTATTGCAAACTTGGTGTGTTCCCAAGAGCTGCTTCCAAAACTGTAGATATCTAAAACAGATGATTAGGCTTTCTACTCTTCCAAAAGAAGGTGCATCAGTGAGGCTGTGTATGCTGTTGCTAATACCTTCCATTAGAGGAATTTATGGCCCATGTTATATGAGGACTACAAAGCCTTTACAAATAACTATAGGGTTATGTTTATATGCAAAACACCCCTCCCGAAAATCTCAGGTGCAGGGGTTGGGCCTGGTAAGATGGTCCACACACTGGACTGTGAATAACACTAAGGCTAAATCTCTTGCTGATACTAACTATGAAACTATCGCCTCAATACCCAGGTAGAGCAATTCCAAGTCTCACTCACCCTAATCCTTACCCTAACCCTAACCCTAACACTGCCACTAGTGTAGAGCAATTCCAAGTCTCACTCACCCTAATCCTTACCCTAACCCTAACCCTAACACTGCCACGAGAGGAATTATTTATATTCCTACATCATTCCTAATATTGCACTTGAAAGTAACACCAACCCTCAGCCTTAAGCACGCACTACACAAAACAAGGAGTTAAATCGGAGGCTATTCTGTCCCCAAATTCAGCTCTAACCCTACTTGTTAGAACATCCTAACCATTATATCCAGAACACAATGCCCAGTCCCTTGGAAACCCCCAGTACATCCCATTTTCAAAAAACTCACTGCCCTCACCCTTTCTCTCACAAGCCAATTATCTGGGATGTGAGTTCCTTTAGTATCACACTCACCAATCCTAACCCTAACCCTTAGGCACAACCTAATTCCTAAGTTCCCATAAGGCAGTACATGGAATCCTGGACTGTTGCTAACACTTAGTGTAAATCTCATGATGATACTAACTATGAAAGCCTAACCTGAACATCTACGTAGAGAAAATACAAGGCTATCACTAACCCTAACCCTAACCCTAACTCTAACCCAAACCAAACCCTGCTCCTCAAGGAATTACTTATATTCCTACATTATTCCAAATGCTGAATGTGAAATTAAAACAAACCCTCACCCTCAAATACACACTACATAAAACAGGGAGTGAAATGGTGAGGCTATTCTGTCCCCTGAATCTAGCTCTAAACATACTCGCTAGCCATTCAGTACCCATTATATCCAGAGTGCAATGTCACGGCTCTTAGAAACCCCTAGTACATCCCACCTTCAAAAAACCCACTGCCATCACCTTTGTTCTCACAAACCAATTATTTGGTATGTGAGTTCCTTTAGTGTATCACACTCACCAACCTTAACCCTAACCCTATCGCACAAACTGATTCTTAAGTTAACCTACGGCAGTATATGGAATCCTGGACTGTTGCTAACACTTAGGCAAAAACTCATGCTGATACTATCTATGAAAGCCTCCCCAGAATAACCAGGCAGAGAAATTCCAAGGCTATTACTCACCCTAATCCTAACCCTAACCATAAAACTAACCCTGACCCTCGAGATGTACTTATATTCCTACAACATTCCAAACACCGAACGTCAAATTAACACCAAAAATCACCCTAAAACACACACTGCACTACACAGGTAGTGAAATGGGGAGCCTACTCGGTCCCCTAAATCTAGCTCTAACCCTACACACAAGCCAATCACTACACATTATATCCAGACCGCAATGTTCAGGTACTTGGAAACCCACACTACTTTGCACCTTCAAAATGGCAGTGCCTCACCTTTCTTCTCACATGCAAGTTTTCTGGTATCTGAATTATTTAGGTATCATGGTCACCAAATCCTAACCCCAACCCTAACCTACAGCCTGAATCCTAAATTCCCATAGGGCATTACTGGAAAGCCTACACTGTGCCTAACGATAAGGCAAAATCTCATATTGATAATAACTGTGAAACCCACACTCCTATATACAGGTATGAAATACCAAGGTGATCACTCACCCTAATCCTAATGCTAACCCTAAACCCTACACTAACCCTAGAGGAGCTGCTTATATTCCTACATCCTTCTTAACACAGAACGTCAAATTAACACAAACACTTACCCTCAAACACATACTACACTACACAGGGAGTTAAGTGGGGAGCCTATTCTGTCCCCTAAACCTAGGTCTTACCCTACTGCCTAGTCAGACACTAAGCATTATATCCAGACTGCAATGCAAAGGTCTTTGGAATCCCACAGTACACCTCACCCTCAAAAAAGCCAGTGGCCTAACATTCATTCTCATAAGCAAATTATCAGGTATGTGAATTCCTTCCATATCATGCTCAACATTCGTAACACTAACCCTCACCAACAGCATGATTCCTAATTTCCCATACAGTGGTACTTGAAATCCTGCACTATTTCTAAACCTAAGGTGAAATGTCATGATGATACTAACTATGAAACCCTCACCCCAATACCGAGATAGAAAAATACAAAGGCTATCACTCACCCTAATCCTAATGCTAACCCAAATCCTAAGCCTAAACCTAGAGGAGGGAATTATATATACAGGGTATGATATGGGAGCTATACCTTACCCTAAATCTATGTCTAACCATACTTGCTAGCCAAACACTATGCATTATATACAGACTGCAATGCTCAGGTCCTTGGGAACCCACAGTACTCCTTACACTCAAAAAAGTCAGTGCCCTAACCTTCATTCTCACATAAATTTGTCAGATACCTGAATTCCTTCCTTATCATGTTCACCAATCCTAACCCTAACCCTAACTGACATGATTCCTACTTACCCATAAGGTGTTACTTTAAATCCTGCACTATGACTAACCCAATGGCAAAATCTCATGCTGATACTAACTTTAAAACCCACATCCTGATATCCTTGTATAGAAATTCCAAGACTATGACTCACCCTAATTCTAAGGCAAACCCTATCCGAAACACTAACCCTAGAGGAGGCACTTGTATTCCTAAATCATTCCTAACATTGAAAGCCAAATTAACAGCAACACTCACCCTTAAACACATACTACACTACACAGGAAAATGGGAAGCCTATTCCATCCCCTATATCTAGGTCTGACCATACTCACTAGCCAAACTCTACCTATTAAATCCAGACTGCAATGCTCAGGTCCCTGGAATCCCACACTACACCTTGCAATCAAATACACCAGTGCCCTAACCTTCATTCTCTCATGCAAATTACAATGTAGGCAACCCCTTCCCTAACATGCTCAACATTCCTAACCCTTATGCTAACCTATAACGTGATTCCTAAGTTCCTATAGAGTGGTACTTGAAATCCTTCACTATGGATAACTCTAAAGTGAAATCTCATGAAGATACTATCTATGAAACCCACAACCCAATACCAAGGTAAAAATTCCAAGGCTATCACTCACACTAACCCTAATGCTAACCCTAACACTATCCCTAAATGTAGAGGAGGTACTTATATTCCTAATTCATTCCTAACACTGAATGTCAAATTAACAGCAATACTCACCCTCAAACACACAATACACTACACAGATAGTGAAATGGGGAGCCTATTCCTTCCTCTAAATCGATATCTAACCCTAGTTGCTAGCCAAACACTACCCATTATATTCAGACTGTATTGCTCAGGTACTTGGAAACCCACAGTACACCTCACCCTCATGATAGTCATTGCCTTAAACCTCATTCTCACATGCAAAGTGTCAGTCTATTAAATTCCATCCATATCCTCTCACATATGCTAACCCTAACCATAGCCATCAACATGATCCCAGATTTCCAATGCAGCAGTCCTTAAGATCCTACACTATTCCTAACCCTTCAGCAAAATCTAATGCTGATACAAACTATCAAACCTAACCTCTGATACCAAGGTACAAAAATTCCAAGGTATCACTGACACCAACACTAACCATAACTCTAAATTTAACACCAGCACTAATCCACGTACTTACATTCCTACATTATTCACATCAGTAATACTGCAAGTAGCACTAACAATCACCATCAATCCCACATTATCATACAGATGTAGTGAAATGTTGAATCTATACCTGTCCCTAAATCTAACTCTAACCCTACACTCAATCCAAACACTAGGCATTATATCTACACTGCAATGCTCAGGTACTTGGAAACCCAGAGTACACCTTACCCTCCTAAGAATGACCTAATCTTCATGGTCAATCGCGAATTATCAGGTACTTGAACTCAACCCATACCTCTCTAACAAACCTAACCCTAACCCTAAACATCAACATGATTCCCTATTTTTCATACAGCTGTCCTTGAAGTCCTGCACTATTCCTAACCATAAGGCCAAATCTAATGCTGCAACTAATTATCAAACCCACCCTCCAATGTCCAGGTACAGAACATCCAAGGCTATCACTGATCTCAACCCTAACCCTAACTCTACAAGGAGACCTAACGCAACTACTTACATTCCTAAGTCATTCCTAACTATACCACTCAAAGTAACACTAACACTCACCATCAAACCAACACTACAGTACACAAGTATTGAGATATTGAATCTATTCCTACACTTCAATGCAATGCTAACCCCAAACTTGAGCCAAACCTTATGCATTATATCTACACTACAGTGCTCAGGTACTTGCAAAAATACTGTACACCTCACTCACATAAAATTCACTGCCGTAAACTTCTTTCCCCCATGCAAAATGTCAGGTACTTAAATTCCATCCATATCCCTCTAACCTATGCTAACCCTAGCCATCAACATGTTTCCCAAGTTCCAAAACAGCAGTCCTTAAAATCCTACACTATTCCTAACCCTGAGGCAAAATCTAGCAATGATCCTTACTATCAAAACCACACTCTGATACCCAGGTACAGAAGTTTCAAGGCTATCACTGACTCCAACCCTGACCCTAACCTTAACACCACCACTAATCTAGATACTTACATTCCCACATCACTCACATCACTAATATTAAAATTAAAGTGAACAATCACCATCAACCCCACATTAACATACACAGGTAGTGAAATATTGAATGTATTTCTACCCCTAAACCTAACTCTAACCCTATACTCAAGCCAAACACTAGGTATTATATCAACACTACAATCTTCAGGTTCTTGGAAACCCACAGTACACCTCAACCTCCTAAAACTGATTGCCCTAATTTTCATTCTCCCACACAAATTATCAGGTAGTTGAATTCCATCCATACCCCTCTAACAATCCTAAACCTAACCCAAAACATCAACATGAATCCCTATTTCTCATACAGTGGACCTTAATGTCCTACACTATTCCCAAGCCTAAGGCCAAATCTAATACTGATACTATCAAACCCACTTTCCTATACCCAGGTACTGAAATTCCAAGGCTATCACTGACCTCAATGCTAATCCTAACCCTAACTCTACCAGGAGCTGTAACATAATGCTCAGGTACTTGGAAACCCAGTGTACACCTCTCTCTCATAAAAGTCATTGCCCTAAACTTCATTTTCACATGCAAAGTGTCAGGTACTTAAATTCCGTCCATATACTTCTCACCTATGTTAACCCTAACCCTAGCCATCAAAATGGTTCCCAAGTTCCAATATAGTGGTTGTTAAATTCCTACACTATTCCTAAACCTGAGGTGAAAACTAATTCTGATACAAACTATCAAATCCACCCTCTGATACCCAAGTACAAACATTCCAAGGCTATGACTGACCCTCACACTACAATACACAGGTTGTGAAATGTGCAGACAATTCCTATCCCTAAACTTAATGCTAACCCTACACTCAAGCCAAACACTGCATATTATATCTACACTGCAATGCCATGTACTGGGAAAAGCACTATACACTTTATCCTCATAAAAAGCATTGCCCTAGCATTCATTCTTACATGCAGGGTGTCAGGTACTAGAAATCCATTCATATCCCTGTCACGAATTCCAACCCTAACCCTAACTATAGCATGATTCCCAAGTTGCAATACAGTGGTCCTTGAAATCCTACACTATTCCTAACCCTGAAGCAAAATCTAATGCTGATACAAACTATCAAACCCACCCTCTGATACCCAGGTACAGAAATTCTAAGCTATCACTGACCCCAACCAAAACCCTAACACTAACCTTAACACCAGCATTAATCCAGGTATTTACGTTCCTACATCATTCATGTCACTAACTAAAATTAACACTAACAATCACCTCAATCCACATTACCATACACAGGTAGTGAAATGTTGAATGTATTCCTACCCCTAAACCTGACTGTAACCGTACCCTCAAGCCAAACACTAGGCATTATGTGTACACTTCAATGCTCAGGTACCTTGAAACCCACAGTACACCTTACCCTCCTAAAAATGATTGCTCTAATTTTCATTCTCATGTGCAAATTATCAGGTACTTGAATTCCATCCATATTCCTCTAACAATAATAACCCTAACCCCAAACATCAGCATAAATACCTATTTCTCAGAAAGTGGTCCTTGAAGTCCAATACTATTCCTAATCCTAAGGCCAAATCTAATGTTGATATTAACTATCAAACCCAAGCTCCAATACCCAGGTAGAGGAATTCTAAGGCTATCACTGACCTCAACCCTAATCCTAACCCTAAACCTACCAGGAGCTCTAACACAAGTACTTACATTCCTAAATCATTCCTAACTATACTATTAAAATTAACACTGACACTCGCCATCAAACCAACACTACAATGCGCAAGTAGTGATATATTGAATCTATTCCTACACCGAAACCTAATACTAGCCCTACACTTGAGCTGAATGTTATGCATTATATCTACACTACAATGCTCAGGTACTTGGAAACCCAGTGTACACCTCACACTCATAAAAGTTATTGCCCTAAATTTCATTTTCACATGCAAAGTGTCAGGTACTTAAATTCCATATATATCCCTTTCACCTATTGTAACCCTAATCCTAACTGTCTACATGATTCTCAAGTTGCAATACAGTGGTCCTTGAAATTCTACGCTATTCCTCTCCTGGAGATGAACTGTAATGCTGATAAAAACAATAAAAGCCACACTCCAAATCCAAGGTACAGAAAAACAATGGCTATCACTGACCCCAACCCTAACCCTACCCTAACCCTAACACCAGCACTAAACCAGATACTTACATTCCTAAATCATTCATAACCCTAATTCTAAAATTAATACTAACGATCACAATCTAACCCACACTACAATACACAGGTAGTGAAAAGTTGAGACTATTTCTACACTTAAACCTAACTCTAACCCAACACTCAAGCAAAACACTATGCATTATATGTACATTGCAATGATCAGGTACAGGGTTAACCAAAAGTACACCTCATTCTCAAAAAATCATCTCCCTAGCCTTCTTTTCACATGCCAATTATCAGGTTCTGGACTTCCATCCATATCTCCCAAACCAATAACAACCCTAACCCTAATAGTCACCATGATACCCAAGTTCCAATACAGTGATCCTTGAAGTCCTTCCCCATTCCTGAATCTGAGGCCAAATCTAATGCTGATACAAACTAACAAGCCCACACTTCACTACCCATGTACAGAAATTCCGAAGTTATCACTGACCCCAACCCTAAGCCTAACCCTAACCCTACCAGGAGCCATAACTGAATTACTTACATTTGCAAATCAATCATAACCCAAATACTAAAATTAATACTAAAACTCACCCACAAACCCACACTAAAATACACAGATAGAGAAATTTCCAGTCTATTCTTACCCTAAAACCTAACTCTAAGCCTGCAAAAAGCCAAATACTAGGTATTATATCTAAACTGCAATGCTTAGGTATTTGGAAAGCCACAGCACACATCACTCTCATGAGATCCATTTCCCTAACTTTCATCTCACATGCAAATTTTCAGGTGCTTCAGTTCTATCCATGTCCCTGTCAGCAATCCTAACCCTCTTCCTAAAGGTCAATGTAATTCCTTATTTATAATACAGCGGTCCTAAAAATCCTACACTATTCCTAACCCTGAGGACAAATCTAATGCTGATAGTAAGTATCAAATCACACTCTAATACCCAAGTACAGGAATTCCAAGGCCATCACTGACCCCAAACCTAACCTGAACCCCCACCCTAATCCATCCAGGATCCCTAACTGAGGTACTTAAATTTCTAAATCATTCCTAACACTCATCCTAAAATTAAAATTAACACTCACCAATGCACAGGTAGAGAAATGTTGAATCTATTCCTACCCCTAACCTAATGTTAGTCGGATACTCAAGAGAAAGCCTATGTATTATATCTACACTGCAATGCTCAGGTACTTGGAAACCCACATTACACCTCACCCTCATAAAAATGAGTGCTTTATTCATTCTCACACACAAATTTTCAGGTACTTGAATTGCATCCATATCCCTCTCACAATCTGAACACTAACCCTAACCGACCACATGATTCCCAAGTTATAATACATTGGCCCTTGAAATGCTACACTACTCCTCACCTAAACTCAATTATAATGTTCATACTAACCATAAAACCCCTACTGCAATATGCAGGAAGAGAAATTCCAAGGCTCTCATACACACTCTATGCCAAAAAAAGTAAGCCTAAATATGTCATGAACTCTAAATCAGTGACTTATATTCTTAAATCTTTCCTAACCTCAATCCTAAAATTAACACAAGCACTGAACACGAAACACACACTAAAATACACAGGCAGTGAAGTGGGGAGACTATTCGTATCCATAAATCTAAAGCTAATCCCACACTCAAGCCAAACACCACACATTATATCTACACTGAAATGCTCACGTACTAGGACACCACAGCACATTTTATCCTCATAAAAATTATAGCCCTAGCATTTATTCTCGCATGCAAATTATCAGGTACCAGAAATCCATTCATATCAATTCAGCAATTTGAACCCTAACCCTAACCTTCAGCATAATTCCCAAATTCCAGTAAAGCAGTCCTTGAAATCCTACACTATTCCTAACCCTGAGGTGAAATCTAATGCTCATACAAACTATCAAACCTACACTCCAATAGCCAGGTACAGAAATTCCAAGGCTATCACTGACCCCAACCCTAACCCTACACCTAACCCTACCAGGAGCCGTAACTGAATCACTTACATTCCTAAATGATTCATAACCCTAATACTAAAATTAATACTAACATTCACCATATAACCCACACTAAAATATACAGGACATGAAATGTCCAGTCTATTACTACCCCAAAACAGAACTCTAACCCTTCAAAATGCCAAATACTACGAATTATATCTACACTGAAATACTCAGGTACTTGGAAACCTACAGTACACCTCACTCTCATGAAAATCATTGCCCTAACCTTCATTCTCCCATGCAAATTTTCAGGTGCTTGAATTTCATCCATATCCCCATCAAGAATCCTAACCTAACCCTAACCATGAACATGATTCCCTATTTATAATACAGTGGTCCTAAAAATCTTACACTATTCCTAACCCTGAGGCCAAATCTAATGCTGATACTAAGTATGAAACCCACACTGCAATACGCAGGTACAGAAATTCCAAGCCTATCCTTGACCCCAAACTTAAGCCGAACCCTAACCCTAATTCAACCAGGATCCCTATCCCAGGTACTTACACTCCTAAATCATTCCTAACACCTATCCTAAAATTAACATTAACATTCACCATCAAGCCCACAGTGCAATACACAGGTATTGAAATGTTGAGTCTATTCCCACCCACAACTGAATGTTAACCAGATACTCAAGAGAAAGCCTACACATTAGATCTATACTGCAATGTTCAGGTACTGGGAAACCCATGTTACACCTCACTCATAAAAATGCCTTAATATTCACTGTAACCTGCAAATTTTCAGGTACTTGAATTCCATCCATATCCCCCTTATGAATCTGAACCCTAACCCTAAATGTCATCATGATTCCCTATTTCTAACACTATAGTCCTTGAAATCCTACACTTTTCCTAACCCTAATGCCAAATCTAATGCTGATACTATCAAAGCAAGAGTCTAATACCCAGGTACAGAAATTTCAAGACTATCATTGACCCCAACCCCAACCCTAAAACTCACCCTAACAGGAACCCTAACAGAAATACTTACATTCCTAAATCTTTCCTAACTATAATACTAAAATTAACATTGACACTCACCATCAATATACAAGTAGTAAAATATCGAATCTATTCCCACACCTAAACCTAATGCTAACCCTACACTCAAGAGAAACCCTACCCATTATATCTACACTGCAATGCTCAGATGCTTGGAAAACCACAGTGCACCTCACCCTCATAAAAATCATTGCCCTAAACTTCATTCTCATATGCAAAGTATCAGGTACTTTAATTCCATCCATATCCCTCTCACCAATCCTAACCCTAACCCTAACAATCAATATGATTCCTAGGTGACAATCCAGCAGTCCTTCAAATCCTACAGTATTCCAAACCCTGAAGCGAACACTAATGCTGATATGCACTGTAAAACCCACACTCCAACACCAACTTACGGAAACTCAAAGGCTGTCACTGACCACAACCCTAACCCTAACCCTGAAACTAACACTAGCACTAACCCAGGTACTCACATTCCTAAATCATTAATAACTCTAATCCAAAAATAATTACTAAAAATCACAATCTAATCCATACTAGACTACACAGGTAGTGAAATTTTGAATCTATTCCTACCCCTAAATCTAACTCTAACTCTATGCTCAAGTGGAACACTATGCATTATATATGCACTGCAATGCTCTGGTACTGGAAAACCCACTGTGCTCCTCACCCTCATAAAAATCATTTCCCTAGCCTGCTTTCTCACATGAAAATTATCAGGTACTGGAATTCCATCCATGCCTCCTTCGTCAATTCCAACCCCACCCCTTACCTTCAACATGATTCCCAATTTCCAATGCAGTGGTCTTTGAAATCCTACACTATTCCTAACCCTGAGGCAAAATCTAATGCTGATACAAACTATAAAACCCACACTCTAATGCCCAGGTACAGAAACTCAAATGCTATCATTTATCCCAAATCTAACCCTAACCCTAAACCTAACACCAGCAATAACTCAGGTACTTTCCTTCCTAAATTATTCATAACCCTATTCCTAAAATTTACCATCACAATAAATTCCATACTACAATACATAGGTAGTGAAATGCTGAGACTAATCCTACAGCTAAACCTATCCCTAACCCTACTCTCAAGCTAAACCCTATGTATTATATCTACATTTCAATGCTCAGGTACTGAGAAATCCACAGTACATCTCATCCTCATAAAAATCACTGCCCTAGCCTTCATTCTCACATGCAATTTATCAGGTACTTGAATTCCATCCATGTCCCCCTCACTAATTCTAGCCCTCACCCTAACCATGAACATGATTCCCTGTCTCCAATACAGCGATACTTGAAATCCTAAACTATTCATAACCCTGAGGTGAAATCTCATGCTGATGGTAACTATGAAACCAACACTCCAATACCCAGTTACAGAAATTCAAAGGCTATCACTCACAGCAATTGTAACCATAACACTAACCCCACGCTGAGCACTAACCCACTTACTTGCATTCTTAAATCATTCCTAACACTTATCCTAAAATTAACACTCTCACCATCAAACCCACACTACAATACACAGGTAGTGAAATGTCAAGTCTATTCGAACCCCTAAATAGAACACTAATCCTACACTTAAGCCAAATATTAAGCATTACATCTACACTGCAATGCTCAGGCACTGGGTGAAACTTCCTTTTTCTGTCTTTCATTTTGCTCTTAGGGAAAAGCCATAAATAATTAAGGGGGTCACACTATGTCCTTACTGAAGTAGAATTCTAATTTTGCCTCTTAAACACATCTCCAGCATCACTTTGAATTGTTTGCTTAGATTGTCTGTTTGAGCTATGGAATCCAACACCCAAACACCTCACTCCCTGCTTAACCTGTAAGGAATCGTGGGTGTAGGAAGTTTTGCTAACTATTGACTTTGATCTTTGAATTTTGTTTAGTGCTTTTTAAAAGCCAGCCTTAGGGTATTTTGCATGCCATTATCTACAGCTATTTACTTTGGCATTTGCAAAAAAGAATCCCCATGAAAGGACTGCTCTTTGTCTTGTGTGCTGTGGATCTATGTTAAATTGTGAGGCTTTCCTATAAGAGTCAGTTAGAGCATCCAAAACTTTAGTGGATGAATTACTTTCTCTTGGCATGCACACTGAGTGAAATAATGTTAGCTGTTCTTTAGAAACTACCAGGATCTCTTTGTAGGGTCTCAAGAGTGTTATTTTTTAAAAAATAAATAATTAATTAATTAATTTATTTTATTTTTTTGGTACCGGGGATAGAACTCAGGTCCTTGTGCTTGCAAGGCAGACAGCAGAACCACTGAGCTAAATCCCTGGCCTTTTATTTATTTATTTATTTATTTTATTTATTTATTTTTTTGAGACAAGGTTTCACTATGTAATTCGGACTTCCCTGGAACTCACTGGGTAGCCCAGGCTAGTCTTGAACTCACTGTGATCCTCCTGCCTCAGCCTCCCAAGTGCTGGGTTTACAGGTGTGCACCACCACGCCTAGCTAAGAGTGTTATTTTTAAAGTTAAATATAAAATCCCTGAAAATATTGCTGAGAGGAATGTTCTTTCCTTATTATAAGCTCAAAACAGCTGTTTTAAATTCTAAATTTACATATTTTATGAAAAGTTTTCAATGTATGCAATCTATGAAAGATTTAGAGCTAGCATTTTATCTACTTCCACAATACCAAGAGTATATCCCATTCATGCAAATCTCTAATGATGATTTCTGACTAAACAGGGCAAGTCAAGCCCTACAAAAGTTGTGTAATTATTTTATGCATTTCCATCAATTTCTTTTCTTAATAACTGTCAATGTATTATTTATGAGCTCCCCCAAATTGAGTAAAAATAATTTATTATAAAAATAATAATTTATAAAGGGTGGTTGCCAGAGTTAAATAATAATATACAAACATGTTTCAACATAGGAAAGGGTTAGTCGCCGTGAGCTTCTGTCATCAACTGTGTTGGGAATTTGGCCAAATCCAGCCTTCGTGTATGAACAGCTCACATTCAGATCCGCGGGTCTGCTCCCTAGAACTGCAGGCCATAATTTATCCCACTAGCTACACACAGCACTGTTTACAGAAGAAGCCCTGTGGAAGGGCTATTTCTTGTATTTCAGAGAAGTAAACATGGATGTAATTTAAAAATTATAGCTAAAGAAGTTCACATACTGAAATTGTAAACATACATTTACATCAACCACTTTAGTTCTTAAAGATTCATAATCTTCTAAGCCCCCCCATACAAATTTTACTGGTATGTGGACAGAAAGAAAAATAAAAGATCTAAAAATATTTGTAGTTTTTCAAATGCAGCATTACTTTCCTAATATGATGGCTGGGTTTTTTTGTTTGCTTGTTTGGTTTTTTTTTTTTTTTTTTTGAGTCTGAAAATTTTAGATTTTTAAGTTTGTCTGCATAATTGAAAAAATCTTAAAAGGTATAGCAACCATACTGCTACTAATAAAACAATAGTAATAGCTATTATCTACTGTGTTCTTGTCATTGAATAGGCAATACTCCAAGAAATTTACTTACATTACTTTATTAACTAATATCCCAAACCATTAAAAATCCAGCCAAGACCCTAAAGTCAGATGGCATTTTAATTAAATGAAGAGGGAAGTAGGTGAATATGTTCATATTAGAAAAGTATAACTATGAATTAAGATTAATCTACAAAACTGTCTGAAATAAAAGCACACTCCAACTCTATTTCTCCTGAAAACCAAAAATGTGCTATTGGCTTTTGTATCATTTCAAGTGAACAAAGAATATATGACCATTTATTCTTTTCACAAAAATATGTGAAAAGATGTAAATTGTTTAAAATGGCGAATACTATGTATGCTATCTTTAAATATTGCTCCAGGTAACATACATGCATACACACACACACACACACACGCATATATAAAATTCATCTTAATATCTAATATTTGATTACATAAATATAACATAATTTTTTCAACCAAAGTCTTCTCATCATTTATTTCATTCCAGTATTTCAGCATTATAAACTATGCTTCCCTGCAGCATCAGTATTTATTTATTCACATACTTTAGAAGCAGAATTGCTAAGTAAAGGCGTATGTTTATTTTTAATATTTATGGATCTTGGCAAATTTTTCTCTTTAGAAATATTAATAATTTACTTGCCTATAATAAATGTATAAATGTTCCTTTTATCACTCACAAGCAAATGCATGGTGCAATCAAGCTGCTTGAGCTTTGCCAAATTAACAAATGAAAAAGGGTCTTATATTTTTACTTTACACTTATTTCATGATGAATGTTGTTGAACACCTTAAGTTTAAACTACATCCTTATGAAATATTTTATGATTTTATTGGTTGTATATTGGGCAAATATTTCTCCTTCTGTATTTTGCTTTTCATGATTAATATTAACATACAGAGCAATTTAAACTTTGTAGAGTTAAAGTTGGTAAATTTTTAATGAAAATTGGGTATTGTGATATAGTTGCACAAACTTCTGAGACTAGCATGGAATTTTTAAGTTTATTGAAAAAACTTACAACAGATCTTTCATTAATTTTTCTTGGGAGTTATTTTAAAATTTTTTGTTGAGATCAGTTTATCATTCATAATTAGATTATTAAATTCATTTTTCCCTGAAATCATATTTATCTTGTCACATTCCTAATATGTCCTATTTTTCTCATTTGACCTTTAGTTTTGTTTTTATATTTATGCTTTTCTATTTTTTAGTTTTAATTTTTTGGGTATAGGAAAATAATAGTTATAATTTTAAAACATTTGCATATTTCTATCATTTGTGTTAACTAACTTATTTCCCCTCCTGGGCAAACATTTCAACTCTTATTTTGTTACAGAATGAGAAAAATATTTAGAAAATTAATAGCTTTCCACAATAACATACAAAATAAGTCACCCAAATATTCTGGTTCTTAATATATTCTACTTTCTACTATATTTCTTTTCTTTCCATCTTAATAAAAAAAAAATCTAAGATTAACAAATATCATCAGGGCTGGTGATTTAGTTCAGTGGTTCAACTTACTTGTGCCTTACAAGCACAAGGTCCCAAGTTCAATCCCTGGTAGCAAAAAATAAAATAAAATAAATAAATAAATAAATAAATAAATAAA
>NW_022900915.1:30982466-31038902 GCF_012274545.1 Fukomys damarensis | reverse complement strand
GGGCATCTTTCTGAGCTTCCAACTTTGAACATCTTTGAAGAAAGGGCGGGGGAAACCTGTAGTAGAACTGAGAAGTTCAACCCTTCAGGAGGTCGGGGAACTCACTCTGGGCCTTGCAGCCCAAGGTCAGTGTGCATCATGGGGTTCTGCCATCAGCTAGCTGAGATCAGGGGACTTGGTTCTGCACATGGCTGCACATGGTGTATATTATAACAGCAGATATATAGTCTGAAAGATGCCCTTAAAATTCATTTTTTTCTTTCTTTTCCTCATTCCACTCTGCAAATTATTTCTTTTTTCTGTCCTCTTTCTCCAACTCAGTCTCTTGCTTCACCATATTATCCCTCATCTCCCTTTTTATTTCTGCTCCTGCACTAACTCAGATTTCTTCTTTTATCATTTTTTCTCTTTTCTTTATGTAATTCCGTCATTCTACCTTACTCAAGGGTCAATAGTTTCAAGGGAAAGTTATCCCATATTACAGTTAAGGGGGTATATTCTTGTCCTTATACTTCTACCCTGTCTATCCCTTTTGAATTTAATAATTTCTTAAAGATTGTGTGGTCATTCTATGTCCTTTGGCTTCACTCAAAACCTTCTCCAATTCTTTTACTTATCTACTCCTCTCATCCTAACTCTGTCTAAGCACCCATCCTAAATGGTAAATATGCTATATTGAAAAGTGTATTCACTGAAAACATATTTTGGACTACTTCTTGATTTTAATTTAATTCATATGGGTTAAAGGTGATAGACTAATGACTACCACAAGTAGTCAATTTGCAAGTTGGGCTTGATCACATTGTGTTGCTGATTGTATCAATTGGGATAAAGGATTGTGATTGATTTAATGAGCTGTTTTTTCTGATATTATGCAAATGCTAAAATGAAACTATATCAGGAAGATTTAAGTAATAACCATTAAATAAATAAATAAAGTAAAATAAAATAAAATAAAAATAAAAAAACCTCCAAAACCCAAACATCACTGTAATGACTTCGAATATATTTAATACAAATCATGTCAGACTGATTCTAGGATGGATTAATCAAGATTTAGTATATGACCAGAACTGAAAGGACTCTAGGAAGCTTACCTTGGAAAAGTCAGAAATCAACACGTAAATGTAGATGATTCATTAAAATATTTTAAAACTGAGGTAAAATATGCAAAATGCCATTTGGTCACACACTTTGCAAATAAGATGGGAAAATGGGTGATGATATACTTAGTGTTATGGTTTAAATATAAAACTTCCCCCAACGTGTCCTGTGTACAGATATAGAGCTTATTTGTAAGGTGATTGGATCATGAGCTCTACTCTCATCAGTGGATTAATACTGCGATGAATCCTCGTTGAATATGCTGCTAGGAGATGGAGTCACTTGTGCAAGGAGGAGTCACTTGTGGGGGCAGAAGTGGGCAGCTGGAAGGCTGTCCTAGGCCCTCCTTTCTCTCTCTGTTCCCTGCACCCCATAATCTGAGTGTTATCCACCATCCTGGACTCCATCATTTCTGCCTCAGAGTCAACAAATATAGAATGAAATCTCTGAACCAGTGAATCCAAACAAACCTTCTCTCCTTGAAGTGCAGGTTTTGGATATTTTCTCCCAGGGACAGGAGAGTGACTAGTACATTTGACCTTGTGTAGTATTATTTGTCTTGATTTTACAAGATTTAGAATCACAGTTCAATATTAATTAAGGCAGATATAATTTTATTGTAGATTTCAGTTGTCAAAGACCTCAACAAGAAAGTACATTAATTCCACCCAAAGCATCTGTCTTCCTTACTTCCTTTCTCTTTCACTCTTTACCCCTAGCCTGTTTCTTTTCTTCTTTTCCTTCCTTCCTCCCTACCTCTTCTCTCTCCCCACTGTCCTCTCCCCTCCCCTCCCTACCCTCTCTTCCTCTCCTCTCCTCCTCTCTTTTTTTTGGGGGTTGGAGTGACCAAAGACTGAACACAGGGAGCCCTGAATTACATCCCCAGCCTTTGTTGTCTCTTCATTTTGAGACAAGATGTCACTAAGCTGCCCAAGATGACTTCAAACTTGAAATCTTCCTTTTTCATCCTCCCCAGTAGTTGGAAATATGGGTGTGTGCCACCACACATAACCTTAAGTATTGCCTTTTTTTTATAGGCAATAGCTCTTCTCTGACCCTTGTTTCAAGATGTTTGCCCTCTGTTTTGATGTGCTGTGTTAAATATGATTCTAGCTCAAGCACATAAACTTCTGTTATTTGGTAGCTAAATATTATCTTACCTTTTTTTTCATTACAATACCTTTGATACTTACAAGCACATTTGATGTGAAATTTCCCCTTTTAGAATCATGCTATATTCACACTCAGCCTCATAATTCAACTTCATTTTTTTATGTTTACAAATAAAAAAAATCTAAGAACCCAATCTCTAAAATCCTTTCAACACTGAAGTTCTGTAATCCTGTGATGTACCCACCCATCAAGAATCTAGAAGCTCAGACTGTTTGAGAAAGTAATAAGAATATAACATAAAAATCTTCTTGGTCTTATACCAAGAGCCATATACATTTTCAGTTTTTCTGTATCATATAGCTTGATTTTACTGGGTAATATGAATTTGTCTGTAGTTTTGGAAAAATTCTTATGATCCCTTAAGAAACACAGGCCCCTGGCTATAAGCACAAGCAGCAGAAAGTGAACTGTCCCTTGAAGAAGGTCTAGATCATTTCTCATCCTGTCCACCTCCACCTCTCTAGGTTACCTCGTATGTTCACACTTACCCTTTTTATTTCTCATTTACAGCTTTCATTTCTTTTTCTCCAACTTACTAAAAGTCATATCTTATTTCTCACCTAGAGGTAAATCTTCTAAAAGAATGCAAATATTCCCTTTTCAAATGTAAAGAATATTGTTCTGCAAACATAACCACAATTTATCATTACAAGCATATTATTAATGGTCCAATACATTACATAAAAACTGCTTCCCACAGCCCTACTAAATAAATGCATTTGATCTCACAGTATTTTATTCTAATTTGTGTCTTTTATAAAGTAGTTATGAGTGTAATACAAGTCAAAATCAAGGATTAAATTGCACTGTATTTCACTATTCTTTAAACATTCTTAGGTACATAATAATGCATGATAAAATTGTTCTAATTTAAGAAACAATGTGACTCAATTCTGCATAATAGGAACTGATTGTGATAAGAATAAACTTTTTCTTATACTTTATTTACTTTACGAGAATAGAATACATTAATACAGAGAACACCTCTCCTGCTGGCACTGCCACCATCACTCCAGCACCAGGAAGGCCTGCTTGGGGCCAGGCCACAGGATTGGGTAGCTGTGCCCTCCCCTGCTGGCTCTGCTGCCATCACTCCAGCACCAGGAGGGTAGACACATAGTAGCCCCTGAACCCCCTCCCTGTGCTCTCAGACCTACTGATTGAGGCAGAGGTGGTCATAAAGGGCATCTTTCTGAGCTTCCAACTTTGAACATCTTTGAAGAAAGGGCGGGGGAAACCTGTAGTAGAACTGAGAAGTTCAACCCTTCAGGAGGTCGGGGAACTCACTCTGGGCCTTGCAGCCCAAGGTCAGTGTGCATCATGGGGTTCTGCCATCAGCTAGCTGAGATCAGGGGACTTGGTTCTGCACATGGCTGCACATGGTGTATATTATAACAGCAGATATATAGTCTGAAAGATGCCCTTAAAATTCATTTTTTTCTTTCTTTTCCTCATTCCACTCTGCAAATTATTTCTTTTTTCTGTCCTCTTTCTCCAACTCAGTCTCTTGCTTCACCATATTATCCCTCATCTCCCTTTTTATTTCTGCTCCTGCACTAACTCAGATTTCTTCTTTTATCATTTTTTCTCTTTTCTTTATGTTCTTCCGTCATTCTACCTTACTCAAGGGTCAATAGTTTCAAGGGAAAGTTATCCCATATTACAGTTAAGGGGGTATATTCTTGTCCTTATACTTCTACCCTGTCTATCCCTTTTGAATTTAATAATTTCTTAAAGATTGTGTGGTCATTCTATGTCCTTTGGCTTCACTCAAAACCTTCTCCAATTCTTTTACTTATCTACTCCTCTCATCCTAACTCTGTCTAAGCACCCATCCTAAATGGTAAATATGCTATATTGAAAAGTGTATTCACTGAAAACATATTTTGGACTACTTCTTGATTTTAATTTAATTCATATGGGTTAAAGGTGATAGACTAATGACTACCACAAGTAGTCAATTTGCAAGTTGGGCTTGATCACATTGTGTTGCTGATTGTATCAATTGGGATAAAGGATTGTGATTGATTTAATGAGCTGTTTTTTCTGATATTATGAAAATGCTAAAATGAAACTATATCAGGAAGATTTAAGTAATAACCAAAGGACAACCCAACAACAAAAATAAAAATGAGAAAACACTTAAGCAAGACACAAATACAGACTTCCAGTTTACCAGTAGCAAACAGTTGGGCAGAGAAGGATGAAAAGTCTGATAGTGAACTACCAGGACACCCTGAACTCAAAGCCTTTCCAGTTTACCAGTAGCAAACAGTTGGGCAGAGAAGGATGAAAAGTCTGATAGTGAACTACCAGGACACCCTGAACTCAAAGCCCAGGAAGTAACAAAACAGATCAATCAGGTTCTAGAAAAATTCAAAACAGAAATAATTTCCCAGATAACCATAGATATGGTGAGCAAAATGAAAGTCATGATTTGAGACTCTAGATCAGAAACTGACAAAAAAAAAAAAAAATAGATGAGCTCAGAACCATGATAGAAACCATGAAGGCCCAGCATAAGAAAGAAATGGAAACAACAAAGGCCCAACATAGGAAAGAAATGGAATCCATAAAACAGATTCAAACAGATACCCACAAGATTAAAAACCGCATTGAAAGTATTCACAAGAATAAAAGAATGTGAAGATAGAATCTCAGATATAGAGGATAAGATTGCAGTCAGTGACCACCAAAAGAGAGGTCTCTTAAAAACAGTAGGAGATCATGAGAAATCGATCCAACAACTCCTAGATGCAAAGAAGAATAACATAAGACTGATAGGAATCCATGAAGTAGTAGGAGCAAATATAAATGACTTATAAAAGTTGTTCACAGAATTAATGACAGAGAGCTTCCCAAACAGAAAGGAAGAATTTGACATACAGATAAGTGAGGCATATAGGATTCCAACTAGCCATGATAAAAAAAACTACACCTAGACATATAATCAAGATCCCAGAAACCAAACAGAAGAACAAAATACTACAAGCAGTAAGAGAAAAGAAACAAATTACATGCAATGGAAAGCCCATCAGAATCACAGCAGATGTTTCAACACAAGTCCTTAGGTCAAGGAGAGCCTGGAGTGAGGTATTTCAAGTACTAAAAGCAAACAACCTCCAACCTAGACTGATGTATCTTGCAAAACTCTCTTTCAAAATGAATTGGAAAATAAGATACTTCCATGATAAAGAACACCTGAGAAACTTCATGAATACCAAACCAGCACTACAAGCAATTCTAAACAATACCTTAGAAAAAAGACAATGAAGGTAACAACACCATGAGGCCCAACAGAACAAATCAAATAGGCAAGGCAAGAAACTAAAAGGAGAAGGCAAAAAAGTAAAAGAGTCAACAAAAAGCCAATAACATGACAATAATAAGTCAGTACATATCAGTCATAACCATCAATGTCAATGGCCTCAATTCACCAATTAAGAGAAATAGACTGTCAGAATGGATTAAGAAGCAAAATCCAACAATATGTTGTATACAAGAAACACACCTAGTGCAAAAAGAAGCCCATAGACTGAAAGTGAAAGGATGGAAAACAATTCTCCATGGGACAGGAGCCCAGAAAAAAGCAGGGGTAGAACTGAAGCAAGCTTTTGAATGCATGGACTTAATACACGTCCACAGAGTGCTCCACCCCACAAAATCAGAATACACATTCTTTTTGTCTGCACATGGGTCATTCTTCAAGATAGATCACATACTAGCTCACAGAACAGATTTGAATAAATGCAAAAGAATCGAAGTTATTCCCTGTATATTATCAGATCATAGTGCATTCAAATTGGAGATCAATAGCATAAGAAACCATAGGAACTTCACAAACACAGGGAAATTGAACAACACTCTCCTGAACAATCAATGGCTCACAGGAAATTAAAGAAGAAATCAGACAGTTTTTACAAATAAATGAAAATGCCAATACAATATACAGTATCTATGGGACACAATGAAAGCACTTCTATGTGGAAAATTCATAGTACTGAATGCACACACAAGGAAAACAGAGTGAGCTCAAATAAACAACCTAATGATGAATCTTAGACTCCTAGAAAAACAAGACCATGAAAACCCCAAAGCTTGAAAAAGAGAAAATTATAAAGATTAGAGCAGAAATCAATGCAATGGAAACTAAGAAAATGATATAAAAAATAAATGAATCAAAGAGTTGGTTTTTTGAAACAATAAATAAAATTATAAACCCTTAGCTAACCTCATCAAAAAAAGGACAGAAAAGGCTCAGATCCATGCAATCTGGAATGAAAAAGGCAAAGTTACAACAGATCCAACAGAAATCCAGAGGATAGTCAATACCTACTTTGGGAACCTGTACTCTAACAAAATGGAAAACACAGAAGAAATGGACAGATTTCTAGATAATTAGGAATTACCAAAGTTGAACAAAGAAGATAAAAACATTTTAAACACCCAATTACAGTCAGTGAAATTGAAAATGTAATTAAAAATTTACCAACAAAGAAAAGCCCAGGTCCTGATGGATTCACTACTGAATTTTATAAGACATTTAGAGAACTACTGCCATTAATCTTCAATCTTTTCAATGAAATTGAAATGGAAGCAATACTTCCAAATTCATTCCTGGAAAAAGTATCACTTTGATTTCCAAACCAGGGAAAGATGCAACTATATAAGAGAACTACAGACCAATCTCCTTAATGAATATAGATGCAAAAATCCTTAAAAAGATACTAGCAAACAGAATACAGAGGATAATCAAGAAGATCATACATCCTGACCAAGTTGGATTCATTCCAGGGGTGGAAGGATGGTTAAACATATATAAGTCAATAAATGCAATACAATACAATAACAGAGTCAAGGACAAAAGACATATGATCTTCTCGATAGATGCAGAAAAAGCATTTGACAAAATTCAACAGCCATTCACTATAAAAATCCTGCAAAAAATTGGAATAGATGGTCTATATCTCAACTTAATAAAGACTATCTATGAAAAATCAAAAGCCCAAATCATATTAAATGCCCAAAAACTGAAAACGTTTATGATAAAATCAGGAGCAAGACAAGGATGCCCACGATCACCACTACTGTTCGATATAGTTCTGGAAACATTAGCCATAGCAATTAGACAAAAGAAAGAAATTAAAGCAATAAAGATAGGAAAGGAAGAAGTTAAACTGTCATTTTTGGCTGATGATATGATACTCTACATTGAAGACCAAAAAAACTCCACCAAAAGACTTCTAGACTTAATTGACACTTTTAGAAGAGTAGCTGGATACAAGGCCAACACCCAAAAATCAACAGCCTTCTTGTACACAAATAACAGACTCACTGAGAGAGAAATTAGGGAAACAGTTCCCTTCACAATAGCATCCAAAAAAATGAAGTGTCTAGGAATCAATCTAACAAAAGAAGCAAAGGACCTCTACACTGAACACTACAGCACTCTGAGAAAAGAGATTGATGAGGACATAAAAAATGGAAAGATCTCCCCTGTTCCTGTGTAGGAAGAAACAACCAATCTAACAAAAGAAGCAAAAGACCTCTACACTGAAAACTACAGCACTCTGAGAAAAGAGATTGATGAGGACATAAAAAATGGAAAGATATCCCCTGTTCCTGTGTAGGAAGAAACAACATGAAAATGGTCATACTACCGAAACTGCTATACAGATTCAATGCAATGCCAATTGAAATTCCAACACTATATTTGCAGAACTAAAAAAAAGAATCCAAAAATTCATTTGGAACCATAAGAGAACTAGAATAGTCAAAGCCATCCTAGGCAATAGACACATGGCAGTGGGTATCACAATTCCCAATTTGAAACTATACTATAAAGCCACTGTGATAAAAATAGCATGGTACTGGCAAAGAAACAGACCTGAGGATCAGTGGAACAGATTGGAAGACACAAAAACAACTCCAGATGTACTCAGCTACCTCATCTTTGACAAAGGAACCAACCATCTTCGGTAGAGGAAAGATAGCCTCTTTAATAAATGGTGTTGGAAAAACTGAATCTCAACCTGCCAAACATTGAAACTGGACCCTTATCTTTCACCATGCACTAAATTAAAATCCAAGTGGATTAAAGATCTAAATATTAAAACAGAAACACTAAACTTGCTGGAAGCTAACTTAGGCAGAACTCTTGAAGACATTGGCATAGGAAAACACTTTATGAACGAATCCTCAGTAGCATTGGAACTAGCAGAAAGAATCAACAACTGGGATCTCATCTTATTAAAAAGCTGCTGCACTGCAAAAGAGACCATCAACAGAACTAAGAGACAACCTACAATGTTGCTCTTCAAACAAAGGACTATTATCTAGGATGTATAAAGAACTCAAAACAATCAGCCCACCCAAATATAAAGACCCTATTCAAAAATGGGCATCTGAAATGAAAAGCAATTTTTCAGACAAAGAAGTAAAATAAGCAAGTAAATATATTAAAAAAAATGTTCCACATCACTGGTCATTCGAGAGATGCAGATGAAAACAACACTGAGATTTCACCTCAACCCATAAAGAATGGCTGCTATCAAGAAATCACACAATAATAAATGTTGGCAGGGTTGTGGGCAGAAAGGAACCCTTCTCCATTGTTGGTGGGAGTGCAGACTGGTGCAACCCCTATAGAAATCAATCTGGAGATACCTCAAAGATCTGGTACTAAAGGTTCCATTTGATCCAGCCATCCCTCTGCTGGATATCTTTCCAAAAGAATTAAAAGAATCATACCACAGTGATATATGCACACCCATGTTTGTAGCGGCACAGTTTATAATAGCTAAAACTTGGAAAAAGCCCATTTGCCCATCAATTGGAAACTGGATAAATAAGATATGGTTTTTTATATAAAAAGGAACACTACTCATCCATAAAGAATTAGAAATTAGATTCATTCATAGGAAAATGGATACATATTGAGGACATACTCCTAAGTGAAATAAATGTCACACGTGTAAATACCAAATAGTTTCTCTGGTGTGGAAAACTATAACAGTACATTAGACCCCAATGAGATAATTGACCATGTGAAATAGGAAGAAAAGGGCTAAAGGTGTAGGGGAAGTGGGAAAGGTAGGGGAAAGGAAATAAGGGAAAAGAGAAAAATATGAGAAAATGAAAAAATGGAAAGGAAGTGTAAAGGGGGAGGCGAGAAGGGGTGAAGGGAGGGCAGGGACAAGGGGAAAATTGGGAACAAAAGGTGCAAGATCCCAATAATCAATGTAACTGTACTGTATACCTAAAATGTACCAATAAACAATAAAAATACAGATAACAATATTATACTCTTTAATTACAAAACACATGAAAAACATGAAAAGTTTTCTTAACTCTGAGCATAAGGAGACCGGGGTTAAATGAATTCTTATTACATATAACAATATCCAAATACAGAACAATGTGAAAAGTAATATTTTAAAAAACCTGTCCATAAAATATATGTATCTATTTCCCTCCTGTATCCCTTTCCTGATTTCAGGTGAAATGAATTAATCTGATCTACTTCTCTGTTCCTCGCTCCTCGGCACCATTGGTCTAATCAAAATCCCTGTTTTGATCAGATTGTTTCGTGGTCTGATTATTGTCCTCTCTGCTTTCCACAGAACACCATTCTAATGTGTGTACACTTTCCACTGGGCCTTCATAAAATATTTTATGTTTGTGTGCACAGGAATCTCTTAAACTTGCATATATAATATTGTGGTAGGTTATTTTTTCTATTTGTACTTTCTTCACTCACGATGATGTAAATTACACTTTTTCTTCATCATCTTTTCAGTTGCTTCTCTGTCCTCTCAAAAACAGAAATTTGTGCCATCACGTACAAAAGGCTGTAGTGAGCAGTTTTGTTCCTGACCTACATTTTCTTCACTCACGATGATGTAAATTACACTTTTTCTTCATCATCTTTTCAGTTGCTTCTCTGTCCTCTCAAAAACAGAAATTTGTGTGCTCGCTTCGGCAGCACATATACTAAAAACAGAAATTTGTGCCATCACGTACAAAAGGCTGTAGTGAGCAGTTTTGTTCCTGATCTATGAAACTGTCAGCAAATTTCTGCAGGAAGCATAAAATGTTAAAAATATATTACACTTTTTCTTCATCATCTTTTCAGTTGCTTCTCTGTCCTCTCAAAAACAGAAATTTGTGTGCTCGCTTCGGCAGCACATATACTAAAAACAGAAATTTGTGCCATCACGTACAAAAGGCTGTAGTGAGCAGTTTTGTTCCTGATCTATGAAACTGTCAGCAAATTTCTGCAGGAAGCATAAAATGTTAAAAATATAGAAGGAAAATTGTTTTTAAAATATGAAGTTTATCCCAGCAAAGAAGAAGCCAATATTCTAGAATTCATGGTTAAAACAACATTAAGAGTGCCTATTTATTACATCTACTTCATATGGGAAGAAGAAAATGTATGAAGTGTTCTATTTGTGTCAGAGCCCATATAAAGGAAATATCAGGAGTATTTCAAAATAAACAGCCAGAAATCAATTTTATGAAAATTCATGCAAGACTAATATGTACTAATCTGTGAAATTTTATTACAGGACATAAATGTTGATGGGAATAAACCAAGAATCCTAACATAGTTTTGGATGGTAGGATTCAGTGTTTGAATAGTGTCAGTTCCACCAAATTCTTCCATGTCTACACAGAAGCAAATACAAAATATCACTAAAATTTTTTATGAAATTTCTTAAGGTAATACTAATGTTCAGCTTTAAGGGAAAATATCTAATAATGACAAAAATTTATAGAAAAAGAAAAATAGTAAGGAACAATTTATGCTATGAGAATTAAAATATAGCACCAGTATATTTGGAAAAGGTATATAAAGGTTTTCAGATGTTTTCAATGCAAAAATGCTAAGTACTTGAAGAGATAGAAATGTTTGACCTAATTTAAACTCTATGCAATATTTACTTGTATCAAAACATCACATGATACCTCATTAATATGTCCAATTAAGGTACAAGTTCTACAAAGAATTTAATACTAAAGTTTTAAACCATAAAACATTAAAATAAACTATAATAGCTAAACTATAAAGCTAGAATGATTAAAATGAAAAAATATTGATGAAAAATATGTGTATAATCATCAAAAATAAAATTATAAAAACATACAAATATAAACATGAATTTAATATGATAGAGATATAAAAGGTAATTCAAATCTACAAATAAAGAATACATCTTGGGGAAATAACATGCAGTTAGAGAAAAATCTTAAAACATTTTCTTTAATTTTGGTGCCTCATTATATGCAAAGGTATTTCTAGTAGATTTTAGATATATTTAAATCATGATTTTTATAGAAAATGGAATACTACTCAGCCATAAAGTATGAGAAATTAGAGTCATTCATAGGAAAATGGATGCATAGTGTGGTCATATTCTTAAGTGAAATAAATAAGACACACATGTGTAAATACCAAATAGTTTCTCTAGTGAAAAACTAAATGTGTAAATAAGATCCAAATGGTATAATTGACAATGTGAAATAGGAAGAAAAGGGCTAAAGGTATAGGGGAAGTGGGAAGGGTAGAGGAAAGGAAATAAGGGAAAAGAAAAAATATGAGAAGATGAAAAAATGGAAATGAAGTACTTGTAAATAGGGAAGGAAGGAGGGGGTGAAGGGAGGGCAGGGGTAAGGGAAAAAAATGAGAATCAAGATCTGTCATGTAAAGGTACAAGATCTCACTGATGAATGTAACTGTACTGTAAATCTAAAAAGTACCAATAAACTCAGTGAGAAAAAAAATCACGAATTTGATAGAATAACCTACACCCTATTAGGTAATTATCTTGGAATGATGAAAATTTGCCTAAATCAAATAAAGAATTCAAAAGCCAACATAATCAAAAAGGTTTAACAACTTTAATTGCCAGGAAAATACAAATTAAAACCACAATGAAATACCACTTCACACATGATCAGTAAAAAAAGTTTATCTTAGTTCATTAAAAAGAAAGATTTGTGTTATTATCTACCCTTGATCTTAGCCAAAAGGCCAAAAAAGCGATGATTTGTGTTATTATTTGTTTCTGTTTTTTAAGAATCTTCTTGGTTTATATCTTGTATACTGAATAACTGCGCTGAAGACAGTGATACTCAGTGTAAAAGCTATTGTTATTCTCTTTATTCTTTGATTATGAAACTTTGTTTTATTTTTCATAAAATAAAAACAATTTTAAAAAGAATTATCAAAAAGAAGGAAACAAAGGAACCCCTTACAATGTTGGTAGGAATGTACATTAATACAACTTTTGTGGAAAACTATGTGGATTCCTTAAAAATTTCACAATAGAACTACTAACTTATCCAACTTATCCAGCAGTCCCACTACTGAACATTTACCTAAAGGAAATGCAATCTGTATGTCAAGAAATTATCTCTCTCTCTCTCTCTCTCTCTGTGTTTGTTGTGGCATTTTTCACAATAACCAAGATATGGAATCAACCTAGTTTCCATGAACAGATAAATAAAGAAAATCTAGTACATGTACAGTGGAATACTATTGAGGCAGTAAAACAAATGGAATCCGATCACTTGCAACACCAGTGAACTTAGAGAACATTTCATTAAGTAAATTAAAACAGGCCTAGAAAGGAAAATGCAAGATGCTTTCACTCATATATAGAGTTTAAAAAGATGGATCTCATAGAAATAAAGTAAAATAATGATTACCAGGGGATGGGGAGATGTTTATGAGACAGTGAGGCAGGAGCAACAATTTCAAGAAATCTATTAGGGAACAAAATGACTGCAGCTAATAGAAATGTTTACTTTTCTTGAAAACCAGGGACAGAGTAGATTTTGGTCTTGCCACCACAAAGAATTAGAAGTATGTGTAATAATGCATGTGCTAATAAAATAGATGTTGCCATGTCATGCTGTATATTCACTCTCTAAAATATGTTGTGCAAAACATATGTGTTACATAAAATTTAAATATATATTTAATAACTGAAAATAGGTACTTACAAATGATTTATTTATTAGGGGAAAAGGAAGACATAAATAAAAGACAGAAAGAGAGGGACACAAATATTAATAATATCTGTCTCAGATAAAAGTAAATCTATTATCCATCATAAATACTAAAACACCCATTATAGATTTCATAAATAAGACAAAGAAAAGCAATCTAATAAATTAGACAAACATGTAAATGGGTAATTTCTGAGGAATAATTTCAGAAATACAGAAGAAGTAACTACATGCTTACCCTCATTGATTACCTTATCCTTACTGGTCGCTGAGTAAATACAAAGGAGTTGTTAGCCATCAGATTTGCAAAAAACAATTCAGAAGATGATGACAAACAACTGGTAAGATGTGGGCAAATAAGCATCTATTTGCAAATACAAATAGTCACTATAGACATTTAAGAAGACGCCGGGCCTGTGACTGCAGAAGGGACAATGAAGGTGGAGGGGCAGAGAAGCACAGGTCTGCACTTGTCTGTGCTTGAGAGCATTGTTTGTAACATTTGAGAGAAACAGAATCAAGATGCGCTATAAACACGTACAAAATCCCCACAAGGAATACAAACATATCCTAATAAACACGTACTCCTGAATGCAAACATATACTATAAACATGTATCAGTAAAAAATTGGAAAAAATTGGAGGTGCAGTGCACCCAATAGAATTCCTTTCTGTTTATGCAAGAGACACACGTGTGTGTGCTCAAGCACGCACGGCATCTCCAGGAGCAAAGGTGCCCAGGTGGTAATAATTACCTGAGTGGGACGCGTGAGATGAAAGAGGTGGTGATGAGTGGCACAGGAAAGACCTTTTTTATTTTTCTTGGTACCGGGGATTGAACTCGGGTCCTTGCTCTTACAAGGCAGGCCACCGAACCGCCAAGCTAAATCCCCGGCCCAGGAAAGACTTTTATTCTATGCTATATCCTGTGGATTTTCTTAAACCTCAATCATTCATTACATTTAATGTAATTATTAACCAAAAATTTTAAAACGTGGTAGTTAAGTGAAAAAAGCCGTACACGGATAAATATCACACGGTTTCTCTTCTACAAGGAATTAAAACTTAATTAATTGGGGAAGCTACAACAAGAAATTAGAAGGCAGATATCTGGAGAAGGGGAAGAGGATTGGGGTGGAGGAAAGCATGGGGGAGTAGAGGAACTGCAGATGATCTAGACAGATTAAATACCGACAAGGGAAGAGTTGGTTGAACGGAATTCCTAGTTTGGGTCCGTCGAGGAATCATCATGCTAATTTCTATGCTGTTCATTCCAGTTTACATTCCCACCAGTAATGTAGGAGAATTCCTTCTCCCTGGCAGCCTCACCAGCATTGACTGATTTCTTGCTTATAGCTCTTCTTTCTGGAGTAATAGGAAATTTCATATTTTTAAAAATTAATAGCATATACCAATTTCTAAAAACAAATCTCACCATTCTATATCACTAATGTGCTCTAATAAAATTTTTAGTAATTAAAAGAAAAAGAATAAAAGGGATAGTTCAGTGAAGTAGCTGTTTACTGTTACTGGTGTTCGATGACATCTTTTAGTAGGAGACTAAACATGCTTTGGACACTGCATAAAGTAGTAATATCATTGCGTTGAAAAATGCAGGGTTTATTTTTGGTTGAGGCATTTAATTTATCTCAGTGTGTCATTTTATTTATTTGTTTAAGCGGAACATCTCCACTGCAGAAAAGGTGATCTGGTTGTTTCTCAGAAGGAGGAAGAAAGATCTGCCACACTCCCTCTTCTCTTAGAACAGGAATGGAAAAGAAGGGACTCGGGGTGGGGGTAGGGGTGGAGCCAGGGCAAGAGCTTTTGTGTGCAGCTGCAGGGATTCCTGCCTAGGATTTCATTGTGGCTGCTCTGAAAGAGCAGAGAGAGAGAGAGAGAGTCGTCAAAACGCCTGAATAGAGGGAACATTTTTATTGAACCATCTACTGGGAGAAGTTAATTGAGCAATGGAACATGACAGTTCAATAGGTGAGATTATCAGAAGAAAACTGCCCCCCCAGGGCAGGGGTCTCAGATGGGTGCCTGAGCTTTTCTGAGAAAAGTGATTGCTTCGTGGTACAAATATAATTGCCCCCTATTGTTGCATTGCTCTTAAATGAATCCCATCCAGCCCCTTAATATGACAAACAGGGAAGGCTGGTATCCCCAGGGGTTGACATTTACATCAGATGTTGAACCATGTGTGGGACTACAAGGATTTGAAGGGAATCTGTCCTTTGTCTGGTTATACCAAAGAATCCTCTCTAGGTTGATTCAGTAGGACTTTTGATTAACACAAAATTTGAAGAATGTCATACTTTATTTCAAAAAGGCCAAAATAATTTAATCTCAGAAAAACAATAAGCTGTTAATATGAGAACACATATGACTCTATGGGGAAAGAGCTTTCCAATTTGTTAATGCATTAATTATTAACCAATATGTTAATACATATTAAAGGACAGGATATGATGTTGGGAGCTGTTATTTAAGGACATTGCAAGAACACATATGACTCTATGGGGAAAGAGCTTTCCAATTTGTTAATGCATTAATTATTAACCAAGATGTTAATACATATTAAAGGACAGGATATGATGTTGGGAGCTGTTATTTAAGGACATTGCAGTTCTGGTACACAAAATATCTTAAATTTTTAACATGTTTAAGCAGATTGACAACCTAGTTAGCTGGGATCTTCCCAGCTGGAAATAACTGAAAGCCAAGTTTAAACGATGGTATTTACAGGTTCACACATCTGGAAATCCAGAGGCAGGGCAAGCTGCAGGGTTGATTTAATCTAATGTTTTCAGTGCTGTTTCATTGTAATTCTCTATGCAACTGTCTTCAATAATAGAAATGTTTTCTATCAGCACTACCCACTGGAAGCTATGAGGCTATTGAGTTATCTGTGCTATTAGAAATAAGTTTTAAGATTTTGCTTAATCTGTGATAAGTTAAATTGAAATCAAATAACCACATATGGTTTTTTGTTTTGTGTTGGATGGAGAAAATTCTACATTATTCCCCCTACACACTAAATGACAGCATTTGTAACACAGGTATAATGTGTGGACTTCAGCCAGTCAGATCTGAAGTCACTCAAGACAAGGAATCATGATGAGAGTTCTTACAGAGGAGCAAATGCCAAGTTTTTCATGTTTCATTGGCTAAAATTAAATTACAATCCCATTCCTGAACTGATAAAGCTGTGAAAGATTATAAAATCATTAGGTCTCCTGGGGCTTTTCCTATAAGAGGAATGGGACTGGCTTTTTTCTGTGGATTGTAGGCTGGGTGAGTGCAGGTGGCAACTATCGATATATGAGTTATGGGATGAAACGGAGCTAGATGTTGGGAAAGCAACTAATCATATTTCTTTTTTTCTTCAAATTGCAACTTGTACCAAATGGTTAGGAAGAGGCAAGTGTCTACATCTTGGATTTTTTGCCAGTGCTTTGTGCCTAACATCCCACTCTGTGAAAGTTGTGGGGAAAATGCTCTCCTTAAAAGCACTCTACTTCCTGTCTCTCCTTAATTTGTTCTTTCCAGGAGTCTCCCCTGACACACCCTTAAAAGCATTCTTCTTGGTAGGCTGGCTGAAGTGACTGCCATCTGCACCCTTTTCTATTCTTCTGTGCACCAACTGTATTACCTAACAGTTAAAATACTTGGGACCGGAAACCACGAAACTTTCGTCACATCCTCATAAACTCTTACTGCTGTTTTGAGACAGCCAAAGTTGGCTTCTTGCAGTTGTCCAGCATGCTCACTCTGAAGGCAACTCCTTAGTAGGACCCTCCAGGTCAGCACTGAGAAATTTGTTCTTGCCAGGAGTCTCCCCTGAAACATCCATATCTCCTGGTATTTGTCTTGTTTTGTGATATTGTAGGATTCCCTTCTTCTAGATCTTAGCCTTTATTGGACTCTTGTTTTTACCTTATTGATTTCTTGCTTATAGCTCTTCTTTCTGGAGTAATAGGAAATTTCATATTTTTAAAAATTAATAGCATATACCAATTTCTAAAAACAAATCTCACCATTCTATATCACTAATGTGCTCTAATAAAATTTTTAGTAATTAAAAGAAAAAGAATAAAAGGGATAGTTCAGTGAAGTAGCTGTTTACTGTTACTGGTGTTCAATGACATCTTTTAGTAGGAGACTAAACATGCTTTGGACACTGCATAAAGTAGTAATATCATTGCGTTGAAAAATGCAGGGTTTATTTTTGGTTGAGGCATTTAATTTATCTCAGTGTGTCATTTTATTTATTTGTTTAAGCGGAACATCTCCACTGCAGAAAAGGTGATCTGGTTGTTTCTCAGAAGGAGGAAGAAAGATCTGCCACACTCCCTCTTCTCTTAGAACAGGAATGGAAAAGAAGGGACTCGGGGTGGGGGTAGGGGTGGAGCCAGGGCAAGAGCTTTTGTGTGCAGCTGCAGGGATTCCTGCCTAGGATTTCATTGTGGCTGCTCTGAAAGAGCAGAGAGAGAGAGAGAGAGTCGTCAAAACGCCTGAATAGAGGGAACATTTTTATTGAACCATCTACTGGGAGAAGTTAATTGAGCAATGGAACATGACAGTTCAATAGGTGAGATTATCAGAAGAAAACTGCCCCCCCAGGGCAGGGGTCTCAGATGGGTGCCTGAGCTTTTCTGAGAAAAGTGATTGCTTCGTGGTACAAATATAATTGCCCCCTATTGTTGCATTGCTCTTAAATGAATCCCATCCAGCCCCTTAATATGACAAACAGGGAAGGCTGGTATCCCCAGGGGTTGACATTTACATCAGATGTTGAACCATGTGTGGGACTACAAGGATTTGAAGGGAATCTGTCCTTTGTCTGGTTATACCAAAGAATCCTCTCTAGGTTGATTCAGTAGGACTTTTGATTAACACAAAATTTGAAGAATGTCATACTTTATTTCAAAAAGGCCAAAATAATTTAATCTCAGAAAAACAATAAGCTGTTAATATGAGAACACATATGACTCTATGGGGAAAGAGCTTTCCAATTTGTTAATGCATTAATTATTAACCAAGATGTTAATACATATTAAAGGACAGGATATGATGTTGGGAGCTGTTATTTAAGGACATTGCAGTTCTGGTACACAAAATATCTTAAATTTTTAACATGTTTAAGCAGATTGACAACCTAGTTAGCTGGGATCTTCCCAGCTGGAAATAACTGAAAGCCAAGTTTAAACGATGGTATTTACAGGTTCACACATCTGGAAATCCAGAGGCAGGGCAAGCTGCAGGGTTGATTTAATCTAATGTTTTCAGTGCTGTTTCATTGTAATTCTCTATGCAACTGTCTTCAATAATAGAAATGTTTTCTATCAGCACTACCCATTGGAAGCTATGAGGCTATTGAGTTATCTGTGCTATTAGAAATAAGTTTTAAGATTTTGCTTAATCTGTGATAAGTTAAATTGAAATCAAATAACCACATATGGTTTTTTGTTTTGTGTTGGATGGAGAAAATTCTACATTATTCCCCCTACACACTAAATGACAGCATTTGTAACACAGGTATAATGTGTGGACTTCAGCCAGTCAGATCTGAAGTCACTCAAGACAAGGAATCATGATGAGAGTTCTTACAGAGGAGCAAATGCCAAGTTTTTCATGTTTCATTGGCTAAAATTAAATTACAAGCCCATTCCTGAACTGATAAAGCTGTGAAAGATTATAAAATCATTAGGTCTCCTGGGGCTTTTCCTATAAGACGAATGGGACTGGCTTTTTTCTGTGGATTGTAGGCTGGGTGAGTGCAGGTGGCAACTATCGATATATGAGTTATGGGATGAAACGGAGCTAGATGTTGGGAAAGCAACTAATCATATTTCTTTTTTTTCTTCAAATTGCAACTTGTACCGAATGGTCAGGAAGAGGCAAGTGTCTACATCTTGGATTTTTTGCCAGTGCTCTGTGCCTAACATCCCACTCTGTGAAAGTTGTGGGGAAAATGCTCTCCTTAAAAGCACTCTACTTCCTGTCTCTCCTTAATTTGTTCTTTCCAGGAGTCTCCCCTGACACACCCTTAAAAGCATTCTTCTTGGTAGGCTGGCTGAAGTGACTGCCATCTGCACCCTTTTCTATTCTTCTGTGCACCAACTGTATTACCTAACAGTTAAAATACTTGGGACCGGAAACCACGAAACTTTCGTCACATCCTCATAAACTCTTACTGCTGTTTTGAGACAGCCAAAGTTGGCTTCTTGCAGTTGTCCAGCATGCTCACTCTGAAGGCAACTCCTTAGTAGGACCCTCCAGGTCAGCACTGAGAAATTTGTTCTTGCCAGGAGTCTCCCCTGAAACATCCATATCTCCTGGTATTTGTCTTGTTTTGTGATATTGTAGGATTCCCTTCTTCTAGATCTTAGCCTTTATTGGACTCTTGTTTTTACCTTATTTTGTCTTATTCTTGTAGTATTAGGGATAGAGGCCTGGATCTTCAATTGAGCTGCATCCTCAACCTCTTTTTTTTTTAAGAAAAATTTTAAACTTTGAAATAGAGTCTTGCTGTGCATGGTTTGAGTTTGCAAGCCTCACACCTCAGTGTTGTAGAGTGCTGGGATTACACACAATTACCACTGTGCTCAGCTTAGTTTCTATATTTGCTTGTCTTTCTTTCCTATCAGACTGAAGGTCTACCAGGGGAGGGAGGGGATCTTGTTTTCCATAGACATTATAAGCAGTTGATATATATTCAAACAGCCATGATTTTTTTGTTTTTGTTTTTGTTTTTTGAGGCAGGGTATCACTATGTAGTTGAGACTGTCCTGGAACTCACTATGTAGCCCAGGCTGGTCTCAAACTCACAGTGATCCTCCTGCCTCAGCCTCCCTAGTGCTGGAATTACAGGTGTGTGCCACCACTCCTGGTTCAAATAGCCATGATTTAATTCTCAACAACTTCTAAAAACATACTACTTTCTAAATTAAAGACTGACTTCTAACTTGGTTTTCAGGATTTGGGCCACTAATATTGGCAAGATCTACTTGGTTTAGAGCTTTGTGGTACTTTGAACTTTGGAGAATCTAAAGAATTTCATTTTTATCATCTGTATGCAACCCAGTAGAGGTATTTTTTCCACATAGCACATCTCATATGAAAGGGTGGAAATCCTCTGAAAAGTAGGCAAGCCACTGAAGTAGATCACAAATCCCTAGATAAAAATATTTTTGAGTGAGTCTTACTCTGTTTTTATTCAATACAGCATGCCTTACAATCATCATTTGCCTTGTATTGATTGCAAAAAACAAAACTTCAGGCTCTTTTTTACTTTACCATTAATTAAAAGTTCTAAGGATTTAAGGTATAATAGATAAATAAATTTGGCCTTATCATTGTCATTCATCATGCATATCTGCTGGACTATAAAAGTCCAGCATTCCCAGCAATATAAAACTTCAAATCTTAAAGCCTTTCCCTTGTCTAGAGGAATTCATTTCTCTAGTGCAGAACTAAAAATGGGTATTGTACATTTTCCTATGCATATATCACCACATATATGCAGTTGTAGGTTATTTTAGTCCTTTATTTTTAAAACATATTTTATAAACATACTAAAGACAAAAGCTGAGAATATAAGAAAATAACCGTGAAGGCATACATTTGAGTTTAGAAAATCTGCTGGTCTGAAGTTGTTGTTGTTTTTTTACTTCAATGGAAGCTCATAGAGGGATAACACTGGATACCCTGGAATTTCATCTGTTATTGATTTGTGGAACACACACACACACACACACACACACACACACACAGCCTGATGCTACAAATACATGTAAAATAACTCGAAGAAACAAATTTTACACACCAGCTGTCGAGACATAATGATTAAAAAACAGTATTGGGAACCCCAAAAGAGGTACATAATAAAAAGCTTCTAATTTGATTTAAACCATATTAAGTAAGGTAGATTGACCTTTAATTATAGAGAAAGAACACTGAAAAAATATACACATAATCTGCATAGTTTCATTCTTATTTATTTATAGAACACGCATCCATGCAGCAAATACTTATTATGCAATTACGATATTCTCGACATAGATCTCTACCCATAGGCAGCCCATAGTCTGATAGAGGGAGCAGCTACAGCCATAAGCAAATATTATACAATATCATTGATGTTATTTCCTCCTTTTTTTTTCTGGTACCAGGAATCGAGCTCAGGACCTTGTGCTTGCCAGACAGGCACAGCTCCACTGAGCTAAATCCCTGGCCCTTATTGACATTATTCAAGAGAAAGCTGCATTATGTGGAGGGGGCTCCAGCCCTTTCTTCTCTCTTTCTGCTTCCCGGCTACCATGAGATGAGCAGCTTCCTGTGCCAGCTTCTTCGGCTACAATGTTCTGCCATCCACAGGCCCAAAGGCCAGAGGCCCAATGAGTTATGGACAGACACCTGAAGACATGAGCCAAAGGAAAATGTTCTTCTTTATAAGAGTGTTACAGTAGGTATTTGTCACCCTCTCACAAAGCTGAGTAACATGCATGCTATCTCTGTGCTTATGGATGTGGATGCCTGGTGACGCTCAAGGTATTGGTCTAGTTCAGCCTAGTTTTTTCAATAAATTCGTTGTGTGAGCCAATGTAGGCCAGATGCAAGAAGACATCTCAAACCTTTTTACTTCACTTAAAAAGCAAGAAAGTATTTTAAATAAGAAATGAAGGCCACTATTAAGAGTGAATTTGCTGCCTTTTAAATTCTGCCTGACACAACTTACCATTCTGCAATTCTGTTTTCAGCTCTTTTTGTTCATTCTCCACAGGGAGTTAAGTTTGCAGGACAGGCCTATTAGAAGAGAAAAATCTTTGTTAATTTGCGCTACTTCCATTAAAAACTGTGATATTTCTTAGTCCAAAACACTATTGTTTTTACTGAACAATTAAACTTGAGTAAGGAGATAAATAGTTGTATCATTTTTATCAGTTAATTTGTAACATTTGCTCTTTCTCTTTTTCTTTGTTAGGCTCTTTCTATCTATCCCATTTATTCCTGACACCAAAGCCTAAATTAAAAATAATGGAACTCAAAAAGTGAAGAATTTTAGAATAATAGATACATAAAATAAAGAATATCAGAGCAGTTCCTTTTTTTAGCAGGTAAATCTATGGACCTTCTCCTCACCCATGTGTATCAGTAAAGAGTTTCAGAGACCATTGGTGCACCAAATTGTTACCTAAAAATATTGGTCCAGTACACAACATCATCATTTAGATAACCCAAATAAATATTCCCCAGAATGATAGAACTATTGCTTCCTTTCCTTTATCGCCAAAGTAAAGTCATCCAGCATTAGGAATTTATCATACATAGGATAATGGATTATGCCACTACATACACAAATCGCTCCACACCTTAAAATAATTTTCACTAGAGAAACATCACTCGGAGTGCATTTGTTCCTCTTATCTGATGCTGTACTCTCAACTCTGTTCAGCAAATATTGACTGACATTCTCAGATTTGCTCAATCAAGAGCATGAATAAAGTTCATCAGTCCATGAGCTGGAGATGCCATGAAAAACTCTGAACAAAGTAGCAATTTGTTTAATGCATTCATAACACATTCTTAAAATGTGATGAGAACTCAAGAACACAGAAAGGTAAACTAAAAATTGTTTTTTTTTGTAAATATGTGTAAAGTGGGTGGATCAACATGTTTACTCCAGGTTATTCTCCCTGAAAACTACTTCCTAGCTGTGAAACAATAGTAGCTTCAAACAAAAAAAAACCTGATAATATGAATATTATCCAAGGCCAAATATGAAGGATGAATCTTGGTTTCATCATTGCTGTTTATATGTTCTAGCAACAGCTCCTTTGAATGTGATTGGATTTATATATTTTACTTATGCACATATATATACATATATTCACAAATTCTGCATATACCAATGGAGATCATCTTGTGATCACTGAAAACTTTGGATCAAAATACTTTGAGATTATGTGTCCATGCTCTTAGTTTTGTACACAGTTTCTACCTCTTCTAGTTATTTTCAAACTATGTTGTGTACACTAGTACTGGTATTATACATGCTGCGACATGACTTTATCTGGAATCTTCTATTTACAGCTATCCTTAGCCTCTGCAGACTGTCCCACAGGAAGAAAGAAACATTCACCGGTGTGAACAGGTTTTCAATGCAGATCCAAAAAGGTTTGCAACTTGCCAGACTACATTTCCATAGATGTAACCAGTCTGCATATGAGATAATTGTGTAATCAAATATATTGTTTGATCCTGCATATAAGTACATTTTTAAATGTTAGAGATATTGTAATAATAAGTAATCCATCTTTTAAAAGAATACCTGCTACTGGTAACTTTGCCATTTTCCAGATATAAATTTTTAAGTTCCATGACAGTAGAATGTGTTGTAAAAGTTGGTGATAACCTTTGGGTCCAGGCAAATTGTAATGTCACCTCAAACTTACTTGGAGGGAGGAATAGAGACAGGTTCATGCCCCGAAATTATTGACAAATTCAATTGGCCACCTGCCCAAAATAATCTCCCTTAAAAACCAATTCTCATTTCATTCTACTTATCTGGGGAAGAAACTTCGATGAATGTTTCCCCAAGCACATGCCTCTTTTACTTAATATCACCTCTTCCCACAGCTGTGATCGGAACACCCTTTACGTTTTATATCTCTAGTATGTGCCTTCCATCATTCAGGATTCATACTGTCTAGGACATGCTAGGTTGCTGAAAGTCATCTTCTCACCCCTGTGGCCTCTCTCTGGTCATTGGGCCCTGTGGTGCTTAACACTCACCTTGGGATTCTAATTATTTTTAAGTATTGATCTCTCTCACTAAATTGGACATTTCAAAAGAGAAGGATTAAGCAACTATTAACTATTATCTCTTTACTTGAAAATCATTTCTCACAGAGGTGACAAGTTGGTGCAGCACAGTCTGAATTTCATGTACAGATATGCACTGTGCTACATCTGCAGTGTTATTTATATTACTACATTTTCCAGTACATAGTGATTACATTCCTTGTGAGGAGTTAGTACAAGTACATAACACATCTTAATTCTCTTTCATCTTTTCTCTCTTCCCCTCCTTCCTCAACCTCTTGGTCCACTTCTGTTCTGCAAAAGATCTGTCTCCCTATTTCTTGTGATCTGTCTTGTTTTGCTTTGTATTTATATTTTGATGTTCTCATATAAAAGAAACTGTCTGATACTTGAGCCCATGTGTCTAACTTGTTTCACTTAACATTGTGTTATCAAGGTGCCTCCATTTTTCTACAAAGTACTTGGTCTATTCTTCTTTATGGCAAAGCAGTACTCCATTTATCTAAATGCCATACAAACTCACATTCCTGGACTGAGAAATATAAAATGTTTTCTAAAACATAATATCAAGGCAAGTAGTGATGTAAAGCATAATTTCTTTGAAATCAAACATCCATGTTGTTCATGTACCTTAACATAAAGCTTTAAATGGGCAGTAAAATAAGAAAGGGTTTCTATAACAGTGAGCAGCAGTTATATATTCTAAACAAGTAAGCTTGAAAACTTGCAGAAAGTGGAGAGAAGAGAAATTGCATTACTCAAGAGAGAAGCAGCTTACATATTCATAAAATTATTACAGAATAATTGTGTCACAGCCTTTTGGCTAAGATTGTGTGTTATTAATATTACAACCTAATATTTGATATGTTCTCTGATCAAAGACAATATATTTAATGTATTTTTGGAGCAGGAAGATGGAATGAGTTTGCTGCACACTACACACATTGACCAGGTGTCACAGTAACTTCTGAGACTGAATTTACCACATTTTAACAAATAATTCTATCACACTTGTATTTTTCACCACTGTGTTATGCATTTTGGAGACACTCAGACAGAGTTGTTATTGGCTGACTTATTTGTACAAGTGGAATCATTGGTGTCAGGGATTTATATATGTTAGTGATCTATTTAGGTAACAATTATTAAAATCCTAAACCTATGCCTTTGAGATTGTTACCGAATTTGACACAAGCCAGGTAGAAATACAGTGCCATACATTTAGCTCTGCTGATCAACTGGGATTGACCTCATATATTATTTGGTGCTGTCCTATCTATTAGAACATTAGCCTAGTGGTAGAGTAGAAGGGGGATTACCAGGAGCTAGGATGTTTGGAGGGGTGTTTTAGGGAGATGTTGGTTGAAGGATATAAAATTTCTGTTATATAAGAGGAATACATTTGGGAAATTTATTATAAAACTTGGGGACGATAACTAACAAAATATTGTATTCCTGAAAATGCCAAGACAGTGGAAATTGTATTATCACCACAAGTTGATATCTATATGAACTAATGTATATGTTAATCAACTATATATTACACAATGCATACTTCAAAACAGTACTGTACACAGAAAACATATGCAATTTCATCTCTCAATTAAAAAGTAAGTTGAAATTCTTTTAAAGTAAGAATTTCTCTTTGCTTCAGAATTTACTGATTTAACATAAATACATGTTGAATTTCTATCAATAAAACAAAAATAATCTCAAAATTCTGACAAAAACATAGAGATTATTATCTACTTACATATTAGGAATTACATACCCACATATTTCCTACTGTGTGGCTAATGTTTAATCAGTGATTCATATATCCATGTATAGCTTCTTACATTTGAAATACATAAATAGATATATACAACATATATAGATAATTACACCACCCCTTCTTTCTTTCTTTCTTCAAATATAACACATCATCCCTAGATGCCAGCTCTAGCAAAAACACATACATTTTTCTAATGTAGTTATTGTGAGTGAAAGCTGTAAAGGTTGTCATTAGATTTAATTACAATTGTGTCAGTATAATAAGCAAAATCTTTACATTTCTTGTTAATTCCTCTCACTACAGTTATCACTGAATTGCAAGGCATAGCTGTGGGCAACTACTCATGCTCTTACTGAACATTTATGTTAACACTTTCTTCCTCAATATTGTGAAGAAATGGATAACTATTACAGCAGAGCAACAAGTGTATAATGTAAATGGTTTCTATTAACAAACTGCAAGCATGTTTGAACAATCAAATGAACAACAGTGAATTTAAATTATTTCATAACTCTGGGTTAAACAAATAACTTTAGTTTTAGGTTCCCAAAGGAACTTAAAGGTTATTGGATAAACAAAACCAAAACTGAAATGAACGAATCGCTTTTAGTTTTGCTGAGTTCCAGAAGCTATTGTTAGTTGGGTTTCCATTCCTAGCCTCCCTCACTAACCAATTTCCAATAAGTAACTGAACAAATATAAAGACTCAGCTCTGCCTCTAGTATCTAGTTGTAATGCTAATTTGAATCTTCAGCAATCACGGGAAAAGAAAGTAGTATGTCACTGGATATGTTGGCCCATCCTTGGGGTCATTAATGAATGAAGCAACCAGGGTTTGAGACAAGAAAAATAACTCCGAAAGGATCCATGCTCTTAAGGGCTAGTAATAGCACACAACTGCACTACAGAGAGATTTATTTTATAATAGCTGGTAATGCAAAGTGATGTGATCCAGAAGGACTTATCTAGCACAAGACAGAGAAACTAATGAAGACTTTTTGAAGTATTATAAGAGTGGTTGAGTAGAAGAAATAATCACAGCTGAGAGAAATTCATTATGCATAAGTGAAGGAGGATGCAATAACAATATTTTTTTTAGAAAATAAGTACCTGGAAGTAGTTTGGGAGGTAAATTAAAATATAATGAGGTTAGAGAGAAAGAGACAGATAAGTTCATATTTCAGAAGCCTGGGAAAATATGTTGATGATGAAAATTTAGTCAAGAGTTAGAGATGGAGAAAGATGAGGATTAGAAGTAAAATGTGTTCAGAGGGCAGACAAGAAGTACTTGAATGTTAGGCATAAAGGAGACACAGAGTTTTTTGGGATGGCATCATATCAGCTCACAAGAACCTACATATTCTACATATGCCTCACTGAGAACACAAATATTCTTACAGAGGAGTATTTAGTTTTGAATATGCTAAACTAAGGTGCGTGAGTAAGATGCCTGTCTACAGTTATTAACAGAAGACGATCAATCAATAGGAAAGTGGAAATGTTTCTGGAGAGGGATAGGAGCTGAAGACAGAATGACTATAGGGTGCCCTTGGTGTAAACATTCACGTCCAGATATGAGACTGCATTGTTTACAAGCAGAGAGGGGTTTTTCTGTTTTCTTTTTTCTCATGGGCTCTTAAAACTCTAAATAAAAGAAAGCTGTTCTGCCATTTGATGCTTCTCTATGTCATCACTCTTGAATGGTTAAAAAGGGTTATGAGTGTTTTTATTTTCCAGAATTGTTTCAGTCTGCCAAATTCAATGCCTTGGTGAGATAATTCTCAAACTCTGACTTTCACGTAACTGCACAGCTTCTATTCTCCTTCAGACTGGGGTGGACTTCTTAAATTTATGCATCTTGCAGTTCTCCTTAACTCCCGCCCTTCTATGGGATTGAAGGGTGAGAAAGAAATTAACAAGGTGAGATTTTAAGAACTGGGACTGTTCAACAGTGATACATGCTTCAGAATGAAGACTAAAATCAAAAAATCGGATAACAATTATGAGGACTATGGTAATATTGGTGAGTAAATTACAGCAAAAGAGATTTCACTGAGTTCAGATGTTGAGAAGGGAGAAGTAGTCGACAAAGATGTCCTTCCCAAGGGGGGAAAGCTGTTTATCTGATTTGGCATAGAGAAGCACAAGCTGCACTTGAAAGTTCTATTTTAGACAGATCCAGTATATTTCTTCCTGGCATTGCAGAGGCATTTACACCTGGTGTCTCGGATAATCTAATTATGTTTGATCTATAATTCTTTTCACAAGTTTTCACTTGGGGCTTTCATCATAACTATGACTACAGATAGGTCCAAAGTAAACTTGCTAGTAAACAGGATCATGGCTTGGGGATCAGGACCTTGTTCCAGACATGGTTATCAAAGTATCATCTGTTCCTTTGCTGCGCCCACTGTCCCCTGCCGCCTGTTGGGATACTCTTGTTCCTTAGCAAGGGACTCAATGTACTTGGTGACTCTTCTGCTGGAAAATTCTGCCTTTTGTTTTAGATTTTTATATTGGGCTTTAGTGAGTAGGGTAGATCAATTCTGCTTATGCCAGTCTACTTTTATTCAAGTATTTTCCTGTCTTTTCCACACTGATGTAAAGAGCATGTGACATGACATGCTGGTCAGGTACTTGCAGGCCAACACAGCATGAGTACTGAAGATTTCATTTGCAGATATCTGTTATCATTCAGTAGATAAAACTTTAGGCTCAACACACCCCTCAAAAAATATCTAACTTCCATCTTCTTAATTATTTATACCCGAATGTGTTGAAAAACTGTATATTTTTAAATCCTCACTTAACATTACTATAATAGGAACATTATCTAGTTTAATTTTCTTCTAATTTTCAAATGTAGCTACGGTTGGGTAAAATCTGAACACTTTTTTACCATTAATTACTGCACAAAAGATACATAAAGAAAAATTCAACACCATCACTTGTGTTTTAATCAGTTGTTTGTAAAAGCCTAATTGATTGGAAAACATGTTCAGAGAGAGTAAAGTATCAACATTTTCTCCTCTGGTAAATATTAATGGGTAAGAAATGGATGATGATATTTCTGTTTATCATATATCAGACTCTTAATGAAACTCAGCATCACTTATACTTTTGTCATCTCAAGTGCTGTGCAGGGGCTACTGCTGTTGGTAGGCCTCTTTCAACTTTATTATTTTCCCAGAGATGTGTCATACTGAAAAATTTTTTAAAAATCTTACTGATTGTAGGCATAAGTAGGAAAAAATATGAGCTGTGAGGTCAGGATTACTCCACATTCAGTACAGTATGTTGCTATTTCATTTTGTTTCTCCATCTTCTGACACACCAGAACCCTAATGAAATGCCGTAAGTATATAACAGGTTGTACAGTACAATCAAAAGATGCACATCTAGAAAGTATATTTATGCAAATATCCTTATTTCCAAAGATTGCTCTTCCTCATTATTGATATTCTTGCTCTTGCTCATTCTTTTCCTTTTTCCGTTACTTTTATTAATACATTGAAGGATATAATGATTACATTCGCTGTAAATGATTGGTCCACGTATATGATGCATTTCAATTCCCTTTTCTCCTCCCACTCGTGTTTTATTTTTCCAGCATCATTTTCATTTATTTATCTTATAAAAACTTATATAGTTAATTACCATATGTTCAAATTGAAAATCAGATCAAAAGGTTAAAAACCACAAAAAGCATGTAAGGCAATTGAAATGTTTGATTTGTTCTTCAGTAGGTTTTATAGGCTAATATGACTACTATATGAAAAAAAAATTTTTTTTTTTTTGAACCGGGGATTGAACTCAGGTCCTTGTGCTTGCGAGGCAGGCCACCGAACCACTGAGCTAAATCCCTGGCCCCTACTATATGAAATTGCATTTTAATTTTTTTAATACTTTAGCTAAATTGTAGAATTTCTCTGTGAATTTAAATAATGTCTACCAAGCAAGTTATAGAAAGTCAACAAAGATTTTTACACACACAGAATTTTAATTGGTTTTATTTGAATTATGTTTCATTTTATTATTTTCAAAGCTAGTTTTGTAAGTAAAATGATATGAAATTATTAGAATTTGCATTTTAAGATTCTGCCAAGATTTTCTGAGCACTTACTGTGTTTTAGACAGAACAGGCACTAAGCTGTGGCTTGTGATTTGAGAGAGACAAGTAAAAATAATTACAGTATGACAAAGCACCATGTGCAGCATACTCAGTGTTTCACTCGATATCCATTTTTTTCTTTCCACAGAATTTTGTTTGTTGGAAAGCATTCATTTTTCTCAGTCTGTCTTGTCACTAGTTGTGGCCATGCAGTTCAGTTCTGAATAGAGAAGGCGGGTGGTAGAGAAAGACAAAGGGAGGAAGGAGAGGCTGACGGCAGTCAAGAGGAGGAGGGAGAAGCAGAAAGAGAAGAACGAAAGTGAAAGTCTGTTCAGACAAGACTGCTGGGAATGATCAGACTGCATTGATGGTGTCTATATTTAGATCCTTAATCAGAATTCTGTTATTTATACTGGGGAAATGAGAGTAACTCAAGCAATTGAAACATTAACTTTATTGCACAGGTTAAGCTATCTCATTAAACTTTTGGAAAAGTGCAACAGCCAGAATGAAATATTTTAATCTCAAAGGAGTTAACAGTTATATTAGTGGGAATGGAATATGTCAAATCATTCCTAATTATGGGCAAGCAAATTAAAAAATGACCTGAGTTGATCATTGCTCCATATAGATATGAGTCAAAACATCACATTTTACCTCATCAATATGTACAAACACTACTTGTCAATTAAAATCAATAACAAAAATAGCAGTAGAGTCATACCCAAAGCCAAGCAGATGGTAGATATCAGGGGAATGAAATAATACTAATCCAATTTCCTAATTCCTTGTCATATGACAGTTTAACTTTGCCAGGCTTCCTTACCCTCAAACTTCTGTTTACAAAAATATATACGAGTAAAATAACTTAGAAAGCCATGGGTGCCATAATAAAACAGAGAGAACAAGTCTCTGAAAAAAATTATTGCCAGTCCACAGTGAACTGTAAATGTAGAAAAAGAATGACTCTTAAACAAACTTGGTAAAAGTTTGCATCTAAGCAGATATAATTTCCTTCATAGTAGGAATTTCAAAAATCAATTCCCAAAACATTTCTACTATTTAAATCTACAATTTATGTTTAGAATTATTTTCATTAAAAAAGAATTGTTTTTCTGCAACATACATAAGCTTTTTAATTGACTCAGGCTTGTTACCTACTTTTCTTTTGAGGTTGGTTTAACTAATGGCACAATGTGTTGCTGAGCCTGTGATTAGGTTTAGTATCAATCTTGTGGACTATGTTTGTGTATTGATTGGTTTCTTTGAATGTACATATGAATAAAAGTGTATACATTTGAAATTCCTGTGTGCTGGCACTGAAGGGAAATCTTATATTTAATGTTATTTAATGTAGCAATTTATACATATTCAGTAGAATGCACTTCTTAGCAAAATTTAAAAGTACATATTCAATAAGTCAGTATGTTCCTGAATAATTAATATATTGTACCACTTGGCAAGGATAATATCTCCCATAAAGGTTACTTATTTCCATTGCACATATTTAAAATATTTTGAATAGTCTCTATTCAATTAATTACTTCCAAGCTCTTCAAAAAGAAATCAACTACATAAGTATTGAGTAAACTGATTTTTGTCTTATGCACTTTCTCTGATATTGAGAAAAGATGAACAGTTATTTTCTTTTAATTTTACAAGCATTAATTGAGTAATTAAGATATCAAGGAAAAAAAAACTCCTTGGCTTGTCTAGTTTAAAATATTGTAAGAAGTTTTCCACTTGTACAAAACAAATGCTTCCCCTTTACTTTCTAAATATCAAGAATTCCTCTATAGAGTTTTTCCTGTGTGAGGAGAATTTTCTTCCCTGCCACTAACCTTGTCTGACCTCCCAGTAGCATCAGAATCTGCTACCCACCATTCTCCAACCTGGCCCCTCTGAGATGTGTTGGAAACAATAAAAGAACCAAATACTTTCAAGTTATTAATATCAATAGCTACCATCAATTAATCCTACAAATACCATGTTGCAACTCTTAACTCTCACAATCAATCTTAGAGATAAAATATAGTAATTATTCCCATTTTTCAGATAAGGAGGTAGGCATATACCATAGAGTGATCAAAGATACCCAGTTTAGGATGCAAGATGGGTGCTGGTCAGGGGAATCTAATAAAGTTTAATTTCAGCAGTGATAATATGCATAACTTGTCCTCAATCACACTTCAAAACCATGATCAGATGTCATATGCTTCCAGTGCTTACATGAACTTGTAATTAAAATTACAAAAGAAAGAGAAGACAAAAATTAACAGTGTCCAATAGTAAAACAATAGCTGGACAAATTGCAGCACTCGTGCCTTTGTATAATGATCCCAAGTCCCAGCGGAAGATTTTCATCACTCCTTTCCCTAACCTTCTGTTCTGATAGAATCTTAGATTCCAAAAGCAGAAATTACCTAAGGTTATGTGAAGCGTACTATGTCAGCTCCCTTGGGACAACAAAGTCCATGGAAACAGAAAATCCATAGGATGAACAAAGAACAGATGTTTATGCAGCTGGGCTTCCTGTCATGGGGTGTATACAAAGGAATCCCACATTTGCTTTGCCTTTATCTCTGCTCACCAGTCTTCTGTGGATTTGCATAGATTTTATTTTTACCAATTTGAAAGCTTTTTCTTTACATTATATCTTCTCTATAATTCAAGATTGTTTTAAAATAGCTTATATTTCCTCATAATAGTTATCTCAGGTATGTCCTGTTCATAAATGTCTTCCTACGTCCTGACTTCAATAATTTCTAATTTCTGTATTCTTCTCACCTTTCAAACTCAAATTTTCTAGTTAAGTAACCCAATTGGCCAACTATTAGTTTCTATGCCAATTTGTGGGAGCTGTCCAGCTTGAATCAGGGATCTTTGGGTGTGATATCTATATCTGCTCTAACAGGTACCTGTGGAAAGGTAGGCGTAAAATAACTGGTGTAAAACACATTCACCTAGACTGCTTCTGCAGTGGAGTGCTTTTGCGCACTAGGAGGTGCTGTAGCAATTAACAGTTTAATCGTTACATGTAGTATCTTCCTACTCTCTCTCCTCATTTTATACCCCTGTCCTTGTATTACTCCCCAGCCTCAAGAGAGCCCTTTCCCTCACCTCTTTACTGCCTGTCTATTATTTCTTTCATATGTTCTTATAGAAAAAATTGTAGCTTAACAGACTTGGGTTGTGATGAAGTAGATCATATTTTCATTCTTTAAGTATATACTCTATTTCTTATTTTCTTCCAATATATTTAGACATTTTTTATTCAGCATACTTTGTTGAGTCATCTTTTATTGACTTCAAAGATCTGAGGTGTCACTGACTTTCTTCTCTTTAGGACACAAGGAAATACTGTACTTTCCTGCCCACTTGTAGTTGGATAAAGCCAGGGGACTTATTTTGTACTATTGAAATGAATGCAAGCAAACTCTCACAGGTAGAAGCATAAAGAGTCTGTGCATGAGTAGGAAAATGGATACACCTTGAGACCATAATGGTTTATGGTCTCTTACATGGTTTCTCTTATATAAGAAACCCAAATTATAAAGAAAAATAAAAGGTAATTGAAAGTAGGACTACAGATCTTTCTCAAATGGGAGGGGATAGAGATGCAGAGGGAGGGACAAGAGAAGGAAGGCAAGGGGATGAAAAAGGAATTAATATGTGTTGTGTACATGCCTTACAATGAATATAAATATTATACACAGCAAAGGTGTACTAAAACAAGCGTATGCATGTTCCATCATGTTTCCTTTCTTTCTGCCTTTGTGGCCAGTGAAACTTCACATGAGTAGATAGTCTTCACTTGGAATTGTGGAATGAAAATATACCACAGTCAGCACATCCTGAACATGTAGGGTGAGTATCAAACCAGGGGGTTATTTGTTACTGCACCATAACCAACTTGATCTTGATTGAAGAAAGCAATAGGTTCAAGTCCTTATGTCCTTCTATTATTAAAGTTCACTCTGAATATTATTACGTAGTCTTGTCTGAGGGATTTAAATAATATCTATATCTAGATGATGCATAAATTCATGTGCTTAGCTGTGACTTGAAAGCTTAATTGACTATTCACTTGCTTGATCAACACTTGTGCTCAAATTTAATATTCCAAGTAGGAATCTAATTCCCAGTTGATACCTGAAATCATTCATTACCTGTGTTGGCCATAGCAGATAGGGTGTCTCTACTCATCAAGCATTCCTGCCAAAAATCATTGATGAATGTCTGTCTCCCTGCCATAAATGTTCATAATTTTATTTCCACACTCTGTTGGCTTGAAGTAAAAAAATATAATTGACCCTGATCAGTTTTTATCACTACCACAGCTATCACTCTGTCCAAATTCTTTAGTGTCTCTTGGTGGATTATTTCAATAGTTTCCAACCATAACTTTCTACATTTTCTCTGAATTTTCTCCTTTTAATGATGTCCATTCAAAAATGTAAGTCAGGCCATTCCCTAGCTCAAACAATTCTCATCAGATGTGATTAATATTTGGAATCCTTAGCCCTGCCACTATTTCAATCCATTTCCGATGATTATTCTTCTGTCTTACTTTACTCAAGCCACTCTAGCTTGGTCTTTTCCTTCAAGCATCAAACATGGTCCTGTCTCAGGTTGCTTAAAATTATTATTTCCACTAGTTATGATATACATTTATATGTTAGCAAAGTTCCATTTTGTATTTTGCACAGTCTTCTGTGCATAGAAAGCCTTCCCTGGTTAGTGTATTGTGGCAGGAATGTGCCACCCGTACCTCACAGAACACGATACTGAGCTAGAGGCATTTGATCAGCACGTGATATATTTGTGTCATCTCAGGATTTTTCTCTTTCACCTAAATTGTCCACTCCAGGGTATACTCTTCTTGTGGCAGTCCACATTGATTAACTAAGTAAAAACTGAAAAGGCCTTGTGATTTTGACTCTGTGAGGATGTTCTGGTGAGAAATAATGACCTGGGGACACCATTGAAGTGTCTGAAGCTGCATCATGGTTGAAATTTTCTATCACCCACTTATTTTTCTTTCACTTCAGAGGCATTAAACACTAATGAAAATCATAAACCTCAGTGCTAGTATCTGTTTAATATCTCACCTAACCTACACTTGGATGCCCATGTTAAATTGTATATCCTGGCACTTTGGGTCCTCCTTCATTAGTTTTTTATTGCAATTAAAGTGATGTTGTATATTTGTTTGTTTGTTGTTTATTTACTGTTTTTTTGAAAGCAACTAGTCACCCCTGGTGGTCATTGCTGTATTCTAAAAATATAAACTATTTCCTGGCACATAAAATGTGTTCCCAAACATCTGAGCTTTAATGGAATGTAAGTTCTATGGGCTGGCCTGGAAATATAAGCACTGATTTTTAATGTTCTCCTGTAAGAAAATATATTCTGAACTGGCATACATTGCTGATGTTCAATCCATTTGTAAAATTACAGCCAGTGTACAATGATTAAAACTCAACTATTTTAAGAATTTAAAACATTTCTACCTATTAAATACTTATATGTTGTAAAAAAAAGAGAGGTTCTTTTCTTTTATTCTGTAAATGATAAGTGTATCAGACTTTTGGCCACCCAGCTCATCTTTGCATCATTAGTTATGATGAATAATCTACTTTGAAAGTCAATTATATTATGTGAGATTTGGATCTTGATAGAAAAAGATAAATTAATGATAGGATCATGAAATGTAGCAACTAAGATTATTCTGGGACCAGAGTTCCACCCTGTACAGCATCCAGATCACTCAATTCACCATCAGGTTGCTCTCTTTTATGACACACTCTTCATAGTTAGTGCTGCTTTATGTTTCCTCGCTGCCTGCCTATTTGGATTTGATAGCTCTGAGTCTCCCAGTTTCCTGCCTTTAAGTAAGAATGAATTAATTTAGGTTTATTTGCATAAGAAATCATATCATATGCACTGAGATGATACTGAAGCATGACAACAGCAGTACTCTGGTCTATTATTTATGCACTAATGGCATTCAATGATGTTTCTAAAATCTTCCATAACACTAAAGCCTGATGAACAGAATTATTAGATAAGCACCATTTTTTAAAGAAAAGCACCAAACATTTTCTTGTTTTCAAGATTTTAACTTATTGTGGCATGTAGTGTCTCATATGTCAGTATTTCCTTCTAATTCCATCAATTACCATTATTCCTGTTTCATTTCTTTCTTTTCTACTTTGTTACTATATCTTTCCTTTTTTCTTTGCCTTCTCTTCTATCTCTTGGGTCTTTCTTATATAGCTAGCTTTATATTTTTTCTTCAGTCTCCACATATTTCTTAACTTTTCCTTAAATATGAGTCACAAGGAGCAAAGACATATATCAATAACCACAAAGGCATTGATAATGGTTTGATGTTAAATATCTCTGCTATGTAATTTGCCTTATGAAGTACTTGTTTCTTTAATTTTACTGTGTTTTTTAAAGAAAATTTGATCATACTTAAAATAACTATAGTACACACTTATATGTGTTTTAGTAGCAAAAAAAAAAATCATCAAAAGTGATACTACCGTATTGTTTCCTCATATAAAATTTGGCCCCTTGCTCTGCGGAATCACCATGGCGGCTGGGACCCTGTACACATACCCTGAAAACTGGAGGGCCTTCAAGGCCCTCATCGCTGCTCAGTACAGCGGGGCTCAGATTCGCGTGCTCTCCGCACCACCCCACTTCCACTTTGGCCAAACCAACCGCACCCCTGAATTTCTTCGCAAATTTCCTGCCGGCAAGGTTCCAGCATTTGAGGGCGATGATGGGTTCTGTGTATTCGAGAGCAACGCTATTGCTTACTATGTGAGCAACGAGGAGCTCCGGGGAAGAACCCCAGAGGCGGCCGCCCAGGTGGTGCAGTGGGTGAGCTTTGCTGACAGCGACACCGTGCCTCCTGCCAGCACCTGGGTGTTTCCCACCTTGGGTATCATGCACCACAACAAGCAGGCTACCAAAAATGCAAAGGAGGAGGTGAAGCGTGTGCTGGGGCTGCTGGATGCCCATTTGAAAACCAGGACCTTTCTGGTGGGCGAGAGAGTGACGCTGGCCGACATCACTGTTGTCTGTACTCTGCTGTGGCTCTACAAACAGGTCTTGGAGCCTTCCTTCCGCCAGGCCTTTCCCAACACCAATCGCTGGTTCCTCACCTGCATTAACCAGCCCCAATTCCTCGCAGTGCTGGGGGAGGTGAAGCTCTGTGAGAAGATGGCCCAGTTCGATGCTAAGAAGTTTGCAGAGAGCCAGCCCAAGAAAGAGACCCCACGGAAAGAGAAAGTCTCACTGGAAGAAAAGCAGAAACCCCAGGCTGAACGGAAAGAGGAGAAGAAGGCAGCTGCCCCGGCCCCTGAGGAGGAGCTGGATGAGTGTGAGCAGGCGCTGGCTGCTGAGCCCAAGGCCAAGGACCCCTTTGCACACCTGCCTAAGAGCACCTTTGTGTTGGATGAGTTTAAGCGGAAGTACTCCAAGGAGGACACTGTCTCTGTGGCACTGCCGTATTTCTGGGGGCACTTCGACAAGGACAGCTGGTCCCTGTGGTTCGCCGAGTACCGCTTCCCAGAAGAGCTCACCCAGACCTTTATGAGTTGCAACCTCATCACTGGAATGTTCCAGCGGCTGGACAAGCTGCAGAAGAATGCCTTCGCCAGTGTCATCCTCTTTGGCACCAACAACAGCAGCTCCATCTCGGGAGTCTGGGTCTTCCGGGGCCAGGAACTGGCCTTTCCGCTGAGTCCAGACTGGCAGGTGGACTATGAGTCATACACGTGGAGGAAGCTGGACCCCAGCAGTGAGGAGACGCAGACGCTGGTGTGCGAGTACTTTTCCTGGGAGGGGGCCTTCCAGCACATGGGCAAAGCCTTCAACCAGGGCAAGATCTTCAAGTGACTGTCACTTTCACTGCCCGGCCACCCGCACCTGGCCCTTGGGGAGGTGGGGCCATTAAAGGAAACTGAACATTGAAAAAAAATAAATAAAAATAAATAAATAAAATTTGACCCAAGGTGGATAAGGATGTAAACTTTAAAGAAAATTTAAAAGACATTCTTAAGATAAAAATGCTACCAAATAGAAACCTGGAAGTAAAAAAAAATATATATATATATATCTACAGAAATTATAAATATAAGCAAAACTATTTGTCTTCAGTACATCACACTTCTAAAGGATAATATTATGAAGAAATATTATGATAATGTACCGATACTTATTATGTTTAGATATGACATGTAAAATCTAGTACAGACAGAGAGGAATAATGCGGGAATGTATTGATAGCAGGTTCTTATATCACACATGCAAATGTGTAATAATTGAAGCTAGACTGTGATAGTTAAAGATGTACATTGAAAATGCCTAAAGCAATTGTTAAAAATAGACACACGATGAAGCTAATAAATTAATAGTGAAGATAAAAAAGAATTTTAATATTAAAAATCCATACTAAATACAGAAAAAAGATTAGATAATACAAATAGACAACGAATAAAATTGTGGAATTAAATTCAATAATTACATAAATGATACTGATTTCATTAACTTTCTTATGCAGAGATTGTCAGTGTGTGGTTAGCAATTTGACTTACCCCAAAACAAGTCTGAACTTTGCCCTTGACTTCTAGCAAGTAATTTGTGTCAGAGACAATAGCAATATTTTTTATCAAGGGTGGGACTTTCTACACTGCCAATATTAATCTGAGGGCTAGAGAGGCCAGAAAATTAATTTTGTGATTTAGGATGGTAATTGGACCTCCACATTAGAGGATTTAAGTCATGTGGTAAGAACCAACAGGAAGATTGAGCACAACATATAGGCATCAATCTAGCATGCCTACATAAGGACAAGCCAATAAAAAGTCTGATATATTGAAATTCCAGAGTGCTTTCTTTGTTGACTTCGGTGATGAATATATTGTCAAACTAATGGTACTGAACATCCCTGTAGGTATACACTGCTTCAAATCATATGTAGAACATTCTATCTAATGCAATACACACAATCATGGTAAAAATTCAATTTTATTTCCAAGTATCATGAACTGCAAGACACAGGTGGGATCAGGATTGTAAGTAGAGATGTACAGTTTTAAAGGCATATTCAATATAATGATTTTGAATTTCAAAGTAAAAATTTCAGCACTTTGTGATACAAATTTCTGAAAATAAAACTGGAGAAATGTTTTAAATTAGTGGTCTATAGACCTAGAAATATCATTTCTCTAATCAAATTCTGAGAATGTATGAGGCTTACACTAATAAAATAAAAAATGGAATTGAAAAAGTAGAGAGATATGCTGCCATGTGTCCAGATGAAACGATTAGAACAGGGAAGGGAATCCCAAAGTTCCTGTTATATAGGTAGAATAAGTAGAAAGAAAAATTTTACTCTAGAGTAGAAAATAGTGCTAAGTACAGAATGATTTACAAAAGTTTGACAAATGTCACATGGAAGTGGGAATATATTATTTGGAATCTTCACAGCCATCGGTCCTCCTCAGCAGAATTTATAACAACAGCTGTTTTCTTGAATCAAAATATGATAATGGCTTCCATCTTTTCAAAATGCTTTGGTATGAGCATCAACTAGATTCCATTTGCAGTGGGAGGGGGAAGGGGGGGCAGTGTCACTACTGTTATTTAAAAGCACTGAGCTGTGAAACAACAAATATGAAGGATTTCAGCTGATAAGAATTATTTTCAAGTCTCTGAAGGAATCTAAGAGACTTTAACCACCAACTGTTTCCATCTGTGAATTATGGAGAGCACAAAATTTGGGCTTGAAATGAAATTAAAGTTATGTATGTTATATATGAGAGTTTCGTGACAGTTATGTTTACGAAAGTGTGGAATGTGTAACGAATGAAACTGTAATCTCTTTATTGGGGGTATTCTCATGCAGGTCACCTTCTCCTTATCTGGGAAGGGTTAAAGTTTCTTGCAAGCATAAAATGAATGTAATGACTTGCACCAATTACATGATTTTTTTAAAAAAGTAACACTGCATTTAGTTAGCATTGTTCAAAAATAATTTGCTGTAGAAAGAAAATATTCTAAGTTAATAGTTTATTTTCAAAGCCCATATAAAGTTTGCTTATACATCTGTCCAAACTGTATTTAATATGAAATATTTAAATAGAATTATTTATAAGTTATATTTTAGACTTCCAGATTTCTGAAGGCAAATTCTGGGGGAAATGAAGTGGAAAAGACTGATAATCAACCACCTGGAAAACCTGAACCGATAGCAGAGGAAATCTAAAACAAAAACAAAAACAAAACAGATAAATGAGACTCTAGAATAATTCAAAACAAATAATTTCCCAGATAAGTACTGAGATGATGAGCTGAATAAAAGACTTGATTAGAGTCTCTAGAACAGAAACAGATAAAAACATACATGAGCTCAGGATCATTACAGAAGCCATGAATGCCCAGCATCGGAAAGAAGTGGAAACTATGAATATCCAACATAGGAAAGAAATGGAATCCATCAAACACACTCAAAAATATATCCAGGAGATTTAAAACTCCACTGAAAGATTATGTAACAGACTGAGCAAATCTGAAGACAGGATCTCAGATAGGGAAGACAGCATGAAGATCAGTGACCATGAAAAGAAGGATCTCTTAAAAATAGTAAGAGAACATGAAAAATATATCTAACAGATCCTAGAAAATACAAAGAAGAATAATACAAGACTGATAGGAATCCATGAAAAAGTAGGATAAAGTACAAATTACATTTAAAAATCTGTTTACACAATTAATGACAGTAAACTTCCCAAACAGAGCAAAAGATGTGACAAATAGACAAGTGAGGCATATAGGACTCCACCTAGACATGATTAAAAAATCTGCATATAGAATCAAAATTCTGGAAATCCAACAGAAGAACAAAATACTTCATGGAGTTAGAGAAAAGAAAGAAATCATATGCAAAGGAAAGCCCATCAGAATCACAGCAGACTTTTCAACACAAACCTTCAAGTCAAGGAGAGCCTGGAGTGAGGTATTTTTAAGCTCAATAAGAAAACAACCTCAACCTCAAAACTAGATCGATACATCCTGCAAAGCTATCTTTCAAAATTGATGGGGAAATAAAATACTTCCATGACAAACAAAACCTGAGAAACTTCATGAATATCAAACCACCACTCCAAAAAATTCTAAATAATATCCTAGAAAAAAGACAATGAAGATCACCACTCCATAAGGCCCAACAGAGCAAATCCAGCAGGCAAGGCAAGAAATTAAAGGGAGAGGAGGAAAAAATTAAAAAGAGACAACAGGATAATAACACAATGATGATAAGTTAATAAATATCAGTTATAACCATCAATGTTAAAGGCCTCAACTCACCAATCAAAAGAAATAGACTGGCAAAATAGATTAAGAAGCAAAATCCAACATCATGCTGTATAACAGGAAATGCACCTAGTTCAAAAAGAAACTCATAGACTGAAAGTAAAAGGATGGAAAATAATTCTCCATGTGACAGGAACCCATAAAAAAGCAGGCGTAGCTATGTTATTTTCAGACAAAGTTAATTTCTGACCAAAAATAATTAAGAGTGACAAAGAAGGTCATTATCTCCTTTTAAAAGGAACAATCCAAGAGGAAGTGAGGCCAATCATAAATATATATGCACCAAATACTAATGCCCCAGCAAATAGTAAGGGACATAAAATACCAAATAAGCACTAATACAGTTGTAGTGGGGGATCTAAATACCCCACTGTCACAAATAGACAGGTCATGTAGACAAAAAAATCATCACAGAAATATTAGAACTGAACCAAGCTGTTGAACAAATGGACTTAACAGACATGTACAGTGCTCCACCTCACAAAATCAGAATATAAATTTTCAGCTGCTCATGGGTCATTCTCCAAAATAGACCACAATATAGCTCATAGAACATGTTTAAGTAAATGTAAAGGAGTTGGTGTTATCCCATGTATGTTATCAGACCATAGTGCAATTAAACTGGAGATCAATAGCATAAGAAACAATAAGAACAAACATGTGGAAATTGAGTAACACTCTTCTGAAAAACCAAGGGGTCACAGCACAAATTAAAGAAGAAATTAGACAGTTTTTACAATTTAGTGATAATGCCAGTACAACATACAGAAATATATGGGATACAATGAAAAGAGTTTTACATAGGAAATTCATAGCAGTGAATCCCCACACTAGGAAAACAGCATCAGCTCAAATATACAACCTAATGGAGAATCATACGCTCCTCAAAAAAGAAGAGCAAGACAAACCCAAAGCTCATACAAGAGAGGAAATTAAAAAGATCAGAGCAGAAACCACTGCAAAGGAGACTAAGAGAATAATACAAAAAAAAAATCAATGAATTGAAGAGTTAGTTTTTTGAAAGAAAAAATAAAATCAATATCCCTTAGCTGACCTTATATAAAAAAGGAAAGAAAAGGTGCAAATTCACTCAGGAATGAAAAAGGTGGAGTTACAGCAGACCAACCAGAAATCCAGAGGATCATCAACACCTACTTTGAGAACCTGTACTCTAATAACAAGGAGAACACAGAAGAAATGGTCAGATTTCTAGATACATATGAATTACCAAAATTGAATTAAGAAGATATAAAAATTCTAAACACCCCAATTACAATCAGTGAAATTCTGAAATGTAATTAAAAATTTACCAGCAAAGATAAGCTCAGGTCTTGATGGCTTCACTGCTGAATTCTACAAAACATTTAGAGAAAAACAATTGCCACTACTCGTTAAACTTTTCAATGAAATTGAAAGAGAACCAATACTTCTGAATTTACTCCTGGAAGCATGTGTCACTTTGATTGCAAAAGCAGGGAAAGACCCAAATGAAAAAGAACTACAAGCCAATCTCCCAATTAACATAGATGCAAAAATTCTCACTAAGTTACTGGTAAACAGAATACAGAGATCATACAACTTGACCAAATCAGATTTATCCCAGGGATGCAAGGATGGTTTAACATACATAAATCACTAAATGTAATACACTATATTAACAGAGTCAAAGACAAAATCCATATATATGATCATCTCACTAGATGTAGAAAATGCATTTCACAAAATGGAAAAATGGTAAAAATGGTAAAAATGCTGCTGAAAATTCAAATAGTCTTTATCTCAACTTGATAAAGACTATCTATGAAAAGCCAACAGCCAACACTATACTAAATTGTAAGAAACTGAAACCTTCAGGCTTAAATCAGGAACAAGACAAGGATGTTCACTATCACTACTCCTGTTCAATATAGTTCTGGAAACATTAGCCACAGCAATTAGACAAGAGAAAGAAATAAAAGCAATAAAGATAGAAAAGGAAGAAGTTAAATGGTCATTATTTAGCATGACATGATACTCTACATAGAAGACTAAAAATGAACTGTCAAAAGACTTCTAGACTTAATTGAGAGATTCAGCAGAGTAGCTGGATACAAGGTCAACATTCAAAAATGAATAGCCTTCTAGTACACAAATAACAGACTGAGAATGAAATTAGAGAAACAATCCTTTCACAATAGCATCCAAATAAATGAAATATCTAGGAATCAATCTAACAAGGAAGCAAAAAAATACTGTACATTTATAACTACAACACTGAAAAAAGAGATCAAAGAGGATATACTAAAATGGAAAGGTAACTCTGGTTCCTGGATAGGAAGAACGAATATAGTGAAAATGGTCATACTTCCAAAATTGCTATACAATTTCAATGAAATCCCTATTGAAATCCAAACAATATATTTCACAGAACTAGAAAAGACAATACAAAAATTAATTTGGAATCAGAAAAGACCCGGAATAGCAAAAATCATTCTAGGCCATAAAGACATATCAGGGCAGAAGCTTTTTAATAAGATGAGATCGCAGTTCTTAATTCTTTCTGCTAGTTCCTGTGCTACTGAGGATTTGTTCACAAAGTCTTTTCCTATTCCAATGTCTTCAAGAGTTCTGCCTACCTTATCTTCCAGCAAGTTTAGTGTTTCTGCTTTAATATTTAGATCTTTAATCCACTTGGATTTTAATTTAGTGCATGGTGAAAGATAAGGGTCCAGTTTTAATGTTTGGCAGGGTGAGATCCAGTTTTTCCAACACCATTTATTAAGGATCCTACCTTTCCTCCAGTGAGGATGGTTAGCTCCATTGTCAAAGATGAGGTAGCTGAGTACATCTGGAGTTGTTTTTGTGTCTTCCAGTCTGTTCCACTGATCCTCAGGTCTGTTTCTTTGCCAGTTCCATGCTGTTTTACCACTGCAAAATAAACTATCATCAGAACTAAGAGACAACCTACAATGTGGGGAAAAATTTTTTACCAGCTGCTCCTCAGACAAAGAACTATTATCTAGAATATATAAAGAATTCAAAAAAATCAGCAAAGACCAGATTCAAAAATGGGCATCTGAAATGAACAGACATTTCTCAGACAAAGAAGTAAAAGCAGCAAGTAAATACATGAAAAATGCTCCACATCACTGGTCATTCGAGAGATGCAGATGAACACAACACTGAGATTCCACCTCACCCCACAAAGAATGGCTGCTATCAGGAAATCACACAATAACAGATGTTGGCGGGGTTGTGGGGAGAAAGGAACCCTTCTCCATTGTTGGTGGGAGTGCAGACTGGAGCAACCACTATGGAAATCAATATGGAGATACCTCAAAGAGCTGGGACTAGAGGTTCCATTTGACCCGGCCATCCCTCTGCTGGGTAACTTTCAAAAAGAATTAAAAGAATCATATCACAGTGATATATGTACACCTATGTTTATAGCAGCACACTTTGTAATAGCTAAAACTTGGAAACAGCCCATTTGCCCATCAATTGCAAACTGGATAAAGAAGATATGGTTTTTCTATAAAATGGAAAACTAGTTAGCCATAAAGAATTAGAAATTAGATTCATTCATAGGAAAATGGATATACTTTGAGGATATACTCCTAAATGAAATAAATAAGTCACACTTGTGTAAATACTGAATAGTTTCTCTGATGTGAAAACTATAATGGTACAGAAGATCCTAATGAGATAATTAACAATGTGAAATAGGACTAAAAGGGCTAAAGGTGTAGGGAAAGTGGGAAAGATAGGGGAAAGAGAATAAGGGAAAAGAAAAAATATGAGAAGATGAAAAAATGGAAATGGAGTGTTTGTAAAGAGGGAAGGGAGGAGGGGGTGAACAGAGGGCAGGGACAAGGGGAAAAAATGAGAACCAAGACCTGTCATGTAAAGGTGCAAGATCCCAATAATGAGTGTAACTGTACTGTATACCTAAAATGTGCCAATAAACAAAATTAAAACAAAAAAAAAAGAAAGACATGTCAGGGGGTATCACAAATCCCAGCTTGAAGCTATAACACAAAGTCAATTTGTTAAAAACTGCATGGTAATGGCAAAGAAACAGACCTGTGGAGCAGTGGAATAGATTAGAAGATGCAGAAACAGTACCTGGCATACTCAGCTACCTCATCTTTGACAAAAGAGCCAACCATCCTCACTGGAGAAAAGATAGCCTCTTTAGTAAATGGTGGTAGAGGACCAGGGATTTAGCTCAGTGGTTCTGGTGCTTGCCTCACAAGTGCAAGGATCTAAATTTGATCTCTGGTATCAAAAAAAAAAACAAAGAAACAAAGAAACAAATAAATGGTGGTGGTGGTGGTGGTAGTGGATAAACTGGATTTCAACCTGCCAATGATTAAAACTATACAATTATATTTTACCATGCACTAAACTAAAATCCAAGTGGATTAAAGATCTATATTTTTTTTAAAAGTCACTAAATTTGCTGGAAGATAAGTTAGGCAGAACTCTTGAAGACAATGGCATAGGAAAAGACTTTATGAACAAATCCTCAGTAGCACAGGAACTAGCAGATAGAATCAACAACTGGGATCTCATCTTATTAAAAAATTCTGCACTGCAAAAGAAACCATCAACAGAACTAAGAGACAACCTACAATGTGGGAAAAAATGTTTACCAGCTGCTCCTCAAAAGACTATTATCTAGAATATATAAAGAGCAAAAAAAATTGAGCTTCCCCAAATATAAAGACCTGATTCAAAAATGGGCATCTGAAATGAACAGGCATTTCTCAGACAAAGAATTAAAAGCAGCAAGTAAATATACGAAAATGTTCCACATCACTGGTCATTCAAGAGATGAAGATGAAAACAACACTGAGATTCCACCTTACCCCACAAAGAATGGCTGCTATCAAGAAATCAACCAACAGCAAATGTTAGCAGGGTTCTGGGGGAGAAAGGAACCATTCTTCATTGTGGGTGGGAGTGCAGACTGGTGCAACCACTGTGGAAATCAATGTGGAGATACCTTAAACTAGGATTTGGATGTCTTCTTTGACCCAGCTATTCCCCTGCTGTGTATCTTCCTGAAATAATTAAAATAATCATACCGCAGTGATACATGCTCATCCATATTTATGGTGGCACAGTTTGTAATAGCTAAAACTTGGTAACAGCCCAATTGCCCATCAACTAGAGACTGGATAAAGAAGATTTTTTTATATAAAATGGAATACTACTCAGCCATAAAGAATGAGAAACTAGAGACCTTTATAGCTATGTGGATGCACATTGAGGACATAATCTTAAGTGAGATTAATAGGACACACATTGTAAATACCATATAGCTTCTCTGGTGTGAAAAACTAAAAGTTTAAATAAGATTTAAATTGTATAATTGATAATGTGAAATAGGAGAAAAAAGGACTAAGTGAATAGGGGAAGTGGGAATGGTAGGGAAAATAAAAGATGGGAAAAGAAAAATATGTTAAAAGGAAACAAAGTCTTTGTAAATAGGAAAGGGTGGAGTGGGTGATGGGAGCACAAAGGAATGTGGTAAAAATAATATCCAAGATACATCATGTAAAGGTACAAGATCCCAATAATAAATGTAAGTGTATTGTATACCTAAAAGTACCAATATACTTAGTGAAAAAAAAAAAAACCTTTGAGTATTGAGGGGGTTTGAGTCACAGGTAATACCATACACCATGATAATAGTCTATCATTGCCTTTGCAGTTTAAAGTTGGACTATTAACTGTAAATGTGATCTAGAATGAGAATTAATCCTCAATAATCGTAGTCATAATTTTAATTTCAAAGTGAAAATTATTTTAATCATGTCTCATTTTAATGGAATTGATTGGGTAGTGCATGATAAATAAAATATGCCTATTTATTTAGTAGAATATATACCTATTTATTTCTGCCATGAAAATTATTCTAGTGTATGGAATGATTCTTATACACTTTGTGTTCTTTTGGAGTATGATCAAATAACATATGCATTCTGTGGAAAATTGATTACTAAAGCTTCAACTAAGAATAAAGGAAAGGAAGAGTTACTTTATAGTTCTTAGAAAGATATACTTAAGTCACACTGCATAATAATGTTTTGTAATCTATCTATGTTTTCATATGAAAACTCTGTGGCCCAGTATCTCCAAAAATAGACAAATGCCTTAAAGAAGGTGGAATGGAATGTTAGAAAAGCTCTGATCTGAAGTCTTATTTTATTTTCATTTTCATTCTATTTCTGAATATAAATTTTGAATAAATGATATTATTCTAGACATTATCCTACTTACAGAACTACAAATATTTTTTCAGAAAGTGTCAGGCATATGGAGCTTACATGTTTGGGCTGAATGATTTTTTTTTTCCTCTCATTGAGTTTATCGGTACATTTTAGGTACACAGGACAGTTACATTTATTGTTGGGATCTTGTACCTTTACATGACAGGCCTTGTTTCTCATTTTTTCCCCTTGTCCCTGCCCTCCCTTTACCCCTCCTCCCTTCCCTATTTTACAAATACTTTATTTCCATTTTTTCATTTTCTCATTTTTTTCCTTTTCCCTTATAACCTTTCCCCTACCCTTCCCATTTCCCCTACACCTTTATCACTTTTCTTTCTGTTTCACATGGTCAATTATATCATTAGGATCTTCTGTACCATTATAGTTTTTCACACCAGAGAAACTATTCAGTATTTATACATATATGACTTATTTGTTTCACTTAGGAGTATATCTTCAATATGTATCTATTTTCCTAAGAATGAGTCTAATTTCTCATTCTTTATGACCCAGCCATCCCTCTGCTGAGTATCTTTCCAAAAGAATTAAAAGAATCATATCACAGTGATATATGCACACCTATGTTTATAACGTCACAGCTTGTAATAGCTACAACTTGGAAACACCCCATTTGCCCCTCAGTTGGAGACTGGATAAGGAAGTTGTGGTTTTTCTATAAAATTGAATACTACTGAAGGATGATTTTAAATAGTATCTTTAAAGAACTGACATATTTTATAAAAGCTAGGTCTTTCATGAGTTTTAAACCTTTGAAGAAGGAAATTCACATATGGAAATATTGTTACGTCTCCCTGTCATTTTCAAAAATTGTAATTTCTTTTCTTCAAATATTTGAAAATATTATTTTGTTTTTCTCATCTTTATTAGTGTCATTTGTCATACATAATAGTTACATGTATTTTGAGAAACTGGCATACATACATATATTTTTTCTTTATCATTTTTCTCTTCACCTTCCTCCTCAGTCATATTCTTTTTCCACAGAAAGATTGCCTTCTTGTTTCCTATAATCTCTACTTACCTCTAATTAAATTACATTTTAGAGTCCCCATATAAGAATGTCTATGTAAGATTTAACATTTTATGTGTTATTTCACTTAATATTATGGTCTCAATTCCATCCATTTTCTGCAAATAATATGGTTTTGCTCCTTTGTATGGCTGAACAATATTCTAATGTGCACAAATATCACATTTTCTTTTTCCTTTCATGTTTTGATGGCCATTTAGGTTGTTTCCAGAGCCTAGCTATTGTGAGTTGGACTGATACAAACACAGATATGTAAGTATTATTATAGTATGGTATCTTTAACATTTTTGGGAATATAACCAGGAGTATAGCTAGATCAAAATCAATTTTTAATTTTTGAGAAATTTACATACTACTTTCACAGAAGTTGTGATAGTTTATATTTCCACCAATGACATAGAAGACTTTCTTCTTTTCTCACATCCTCATCAACATTTGTCATGGGTGTTCTTAATAATACCATTCTGTCTAGAGTAAGATGAAATTTCAGAATTATTTTTATCTACCTTTCCTAATAGTTAAGAATGTTAAATATTTATTAATGTAATTATTGGCCAATTTGTATTTTTCCTTTTTTAAGGTTTCTGTTGAGTTCATTTGCCCACTTTTTTGGTTGGGTCATTTGGGAAGGATTAATTTTTTTTGTTTTTTATGCACACTTAATATTAGTCTTCTTTGAGAAGAGTAGTTGACAGATTTTTTTCCCCCTATTCTACAGGTTGTATTTCCACTCTACCAATTATTTCTTCTGTTGTGAAGAAGGTTTTAATTTGACATAATCCCATGATTGATTCTTGGTATTAGCTCTTGTATATTGAAGTTCTGTTCAGAAAGTTTCTATGACTATGGCTTGTGATATTTCCCCTATGTATCCTATGTATCTTCCTGCAGTTTGAGCATTTCTGTTTTATATTTAGAGCATTGATCCATTTTTTATTTGATTATAGTACAGGGTACATGATATGGGCCTACTTTCATTTCTCTAGATGTTGATAACCAGTTATCCCAGGACACTTATTAGCCTATCTTTATCCTCCATAAGTTATTGGCTCCTTTGTCAAAAAGACATGGTGAAAGGTGCCTAGGATTGTTTGTCTTCAATTCTATTCTATTGGTATGCATGTCTATTTTTGTGCTGGCACCATGCTGTTTTGGTTACTACAGCTTTGTAGCATTTTGCAACACAAGATGATGATGATTCCTGCTTTGCCTTTTTGGCTAAGAATTGCTTTGGCACTTCTTGGCCCATATAAATTTTAGAGTTGTTTTTCTTATCTATGTGAAAAATGTTATTGGTATTTTAATAGGTATTATATGAAATCTATATATTGTTTTTGTTACCTTAACCATTTTAACAATATTAATTCTACCCATCTAGGAACACAGATACCTTTCCTTTTTCTATCATCTTCATCAATATCTTTCTTTAAAGTTCTTTAATTTTGTTATAGGGATCTTTCAACTCATCAATAGGTTGATTCCTAGATATTTAAGTTTTAATAATACCTTGAATCAGGTTATTTTCCTGATTTCTTTCTCAGTCAGTTGATTATCAGTTTTTAGGAACTCTACTGATTTTTGTGTTGATTTGTATCCTGCAACTGAGTCAAAATTTATTAGCACTAAGAGTCTTCTGGTGGAGTATTATTGGGTCTTCTCTGTAAAAAGTAATGTCATTTGAAAATAAACATTCACATACTTTGTATTTCTTTATCTTGCTAGATTTCTCTGATGAAAGTTTCCAGCAGTATACCGATGAAAATTTTGAGAACAGACACTCTTTTCTTGTTCCTGATTTTAGAGGGTACATTTTCAGTTTTCCCTATCAGTATGGCATTGGCTTTATGTCCTCTATGGCTTTCTATAACTATCTTCCTCAGTATTTTTAGTATGAAGGTTCACTGGATTTTGACAAAGGTATTTTCTAAATTCAATGAGATGATCATGTGAATTTTATCCTTGACTCTGATGATGTATATTACATTTATTGATTTATGTATATTGTTCTGTGCTTGCATCTCTTGGTAAAAGCCAATTTGGTCATGATGTATGATCTTTTTAATGATTTGTTGCATTCTGTTCACAAATATTGAGAATTTTTTCATTTATGTTCATCAAGGGTATTGACATGATTTTCTTTTATTGTCAAGTCTTTAGTCTTTTTTTCTAGCTTTGGCATAATTTTCTTAGTTACTTTTCTTGTTGCTGAGACAAAAACTCAACACCCAAAGTTAAAGGTTTATTTGGCCCTCAGTTTGTAGAGGCTTCAGTTCATAGTTGGTTGGCTCCAAGGCAGGATAGCATGGCAGAGGAGAAAGAGTTCACAGCAAGTAAGCAAGAGAGAAATGTATTAGTTCTCTTTCTTTTCTTATATCTTGTCCAGGTTACTAACCCTTAGAGTGGGTAACACTCACATCCTTAATCCCAATTCCCTTGATCCTAGCATTGTACTATGAATCAATCAGAGTCACACACTCTAGATCCAACCACCTCTGGAAAAGACCCACCTATGACCACATGAGGCTTTGGATGGGGATGTCTAAACACAGTCACAGTAATTCGAGCTCTATGAAGAGATTTTCAAAGTATTCTTTTCCTTTCAATCACATAGAAAATTTTGAGGTATTGGTGTTAGTTCTTCTCTAAAGATCTGGTAATTGAGGGGTAAAGCCATCAGGTTCTGAGCTGTTCTTATTTTGTACAGTTTTTATTATTGCATCAATTTCATTGCCTATTATGGACATTCAAGTTATTTTTATCTTGGTCCAATTTTGCTAAATTATATATGTCTAAAAACTTACCTATTTCTTCCAGATTCTTCGATTTAGTCAAATGCAAGTTGTCAAAATAGTTTCTTATAATATGCTGGATTTCAACGTTGTCTCCTGTAATTTCATCCTTTTCATTTCTCATTATACTGATGTGGGTCTTCTCTTTCTTCTTTCTTTTATGACTTTGACTAAGAGCATATCAAACTGCATTCATCTTTTCAAAGAAAGAACTCTGATCCATTGTTCTTTTCTATATTTTTTCAAACTAAATTTAATTGATTACCACTAGGATATTTGTGATTTTTTTTCCCCTGGTACTAGTTTGGGGTAAGGATTATTTTTATTTTCCTAGAATCTTGATATATATCTTTATGTTATTTATTTAGAATCATTTATAAGTAAGTGATATCAGACATATAGTTTCTTCTTAGAACTAATTTGTCCCATGTATCCTGTGAATTCTGATATGTTGTTTCCAATATTTGTTCCTTATGTTTTGATTTTTTTTTTTGTACAGCCCATTCACCATTCAAGAGTATTGCTCAATTAAGTGATATCAGACATATAGTTTCTTCTTAGAACTAATTTGTCCCATGTATCCTGTGAATTCTGATATGTTGTTTCCAATATTTGTTCCTTATGTTTTGATTTTTTTTTTGTACAGCCCATTCACCATTCAAGAGTGTATTGCTCAATCTCTGTGTGTTTATGCAATTTCTATGGTTTTCGTGCTGTTGATTTCTAGTTTTACTCCACCATGATCTGAAAGAGTACAGGAGATTATTTTAATGTTGGTAGATATTGAGACATGCTTTGTGGCCTAAAATAAAGCCAGCTTTGGAGAAAGTTCCTTGGGCTGCTGAAAATAATGTGTATTCTGCTACTGTTGGATAAAAAGCTGCGTGTATGATATAATCCATTTACTGCATGGTGAGTTTTAACTGATGTTTTTCTTGACTTTTGCCTGGATGACTTTTTAATTTGTGAGAATGGGGTATTAAAGCCCTCCATTATTATTGTACTTATGTTCATCAGTACTTTTGTAACTCTTTTTCTTTTATAAACATAGGTGCACTATTATTTGTATATACTACATTTTCTATCTCTTATTGGTGAATTTTCTTTTTCAATATGTAACAGTCTTTCTTCTGATCAGATATGGTTTGAAGTTAACTTTTTCAGAAATTAGAATAGCTTGTCCATCTTTCTTTCAGACTCTAGCTGTCTGGAGTATCATTTTCTATCCTTTCATTTTGAGTCTCTGTATTTCTTTGTAGGGGTGGTGCATTTTTTGCAGGTAAGTTACAGTTGCAATTCATTTTTTGATTGCACCTGTCATCCATGTCTTTTGATTGAAGTGGTGAGATTATTTATGTTGAGTATTATTATTATTTAAGGATATTTACTGATGCCTGACATTATATTATTTTTCCAGTGCTTGATTCCTTTAATATATTTCTTTTGTTCAACTACCACCCAGTTAGATATTTTCTTTCTTTTATGCTCTTTACTGATATTGACTGCCTTCTCTTTGTTTAGTAATCCATTGAATATTTTCTTCAATGTAAATTTGGTGGTCATGAATTTCTTTAAATTCTGTTTATCACAGAAAGTATTTACACATCAAATTTGAAGATAATTTTATAAGATATAGTAATCTGGCATGGTATTTAGTCTCTTTTAGAAATTGAAAAACATCATTGCAGCTCTTCCATCCTTTGATACTTATGCTAAGAAATTTGCTGTTATTTTGATAAGTTATTTAGCATTTTCTAATATTTTTCAATATTCTCTCCTTGTTCTGAATTTCTAGAATTTTGACTATGATGTGTCATGAAGAAGTTCTTTTTTTGTGTGCTTGAGTACTAATTCCCCATTAATCCATGAATCTATCTCATTCTCTGGATTTGTAAAGTTTTCTGTAATAATTTCAAAGAATAAATATTTATACCATCATACTTGGACTCTACTCCTTTCCTTGAAACCAATTATTCTTAAGTTTTTACTTATAACATCATCTAGGAGCTCTTGGATCACCTACTGATTGCTTCTTGTCTTATTAAAATCACTGAGTAAATGTGCTACTACATCAATCTTGTCCTCAAATTCTGATATTCTACTGCCAAATTATTTGACTATTTTATTTCCAGGATTTTTACATCATTCCTTTTCATATCCTCTAATTCTTTACTGGAGTGGTCCTTCAAATCTTGCATTGTCTTCCTTCATTCAGGTGCTTATTTGTATCTTCTGTAAGTTCATTAAACATATTAGCAATTGCTTCATTTAGCTGTTTGCCTCTTCTTTGAGCTCTTCAATCATTTCATCTGTGTTTATTTTTTTTCATTCACTTCAATGTCTGTGATATCAGCTTTTGAGGAGTTATGAAGTTTTTGGAAGCATATTGATGTCTTCTTTCTGAAGATTCTTATGTTTTTTTTTTTAAATTGAGTTTATTGGTACAATCTAGGTATACAATACAGTTACATTCATCATTGGGATTCTGTACCTTTACATAATAGGTCTTGATTCTCATTTTTTTCCCCTTGTCCCTGCCCTCCCTTCACCCCCTCCTCCCCTCCCCATTTACAAACACTTTATTTCCAATTTTCAGTTTCTCATATTTTTTTCCTCTCCCTTATTACCTTTCCTCCACCCTTCCCACTTTCCCTACACCTTTAGCCCTTTACTTCCTATTTCGCATCATTAATTATCTGATTAGGATTCTGTGTACTATTATAGTTTTCACACCAAAGAAACTATTTGGTATTTCAGTTAAAGAAATCTCTGTATGAACATTAAAAATAGGGAACCCTAAAATAAAACTAAAAAGGAAAGTAAAAGAGAAAAGACAATGACGTAACATTAAAATAATCCTTAATTCTGGAGATGAAAATGGTTCCTGAACATATTTAAATTGCTTCTTGCTCTTATAGTCTTATCTTATTCTTTTTTTCATTATTTAGGGAATACTTTATTAGTTTCTGTAATCAAATCCACGTAGATATGACCTTACATATTTAGTATGATGTATTACCCCTGTACATATGAAAGAAAATAAAAATAAAAATAAATTAACATTTCTAGACCAATATGGCTGTACATTTCTGTACAATGCCAACTCAACACAGTAATTTGTGATGAGTTTTTCCAAAGTTGGCAGCACCATTAAAGTTTCCCAAAATTCAATTTATATATATATATATTTTTTTTTTATATATAAAAAAACTAATAATATTATGTTATACATCAATAGCAGCAACAGCTTTTCCAGGTTCTGCAGTCATCTGAACAAAATTATAGACATTCAGCACATTCCATTAAAAACAAAACAAAACAAAAAAAAACAAAGAACAGAATAATATCCAGAAAACAGCAAAGTTCTGTTGCTGTTGCGGTACCTGGCACCATTTTTATTTTATTAGCATCTTAATCATCATCTGGAAAGAGAACATTCTAGAGTAATATCATTAAATGTAGCTCTGATAAAGCACGGTCCCTACTATGTATCATAAAGCAGGTACAAGATATTTTACATTCATAGAGGCATGATACAGTACAGTCCTACATCAATAATACTAGAATCAATTTGGTTTGAAATTTACTTTGTCTGCAAATAAGATTGCTACCCCTGTTTTTTTCTGGACTCCTGTCACATGGAGAATTGTTTTCTATCTTTTCACTTTCAGTCTATGGGCTTCTTTTTGCACTAGGTGTGTTTCTTATATACAATATACTTTTGGATTTTGCTTCTTATTCCATTTTGCCAGTCTATTTCTCTTGACTGGTGAGTTGAGGCCATTGACATTGCTGGTTATAACTGATATGTACTGACTTATTATTGACATGTTATTGGCCTTTTGTTGACTCTTTTTACTTTTTCACCTTCTCCTTTTAATTTCTTTCCTTGCCTATTTGATTTGCTCTGTTGGGCCTCATGGTGTTGCCTTCATTGTCTTTTTATAGGATCTTGTTTAGAATTCGTTGTAGTGCCAGTTTGGTATTTATGTAGTTTCTCAGGTGTTCTTTGTCATGGAAGTGTCTTAATTCCCCATCCATTTTGAAAGAGTTTTGCTGGATACATCAGTCTAGGTTGGAGGTTATTCTCTTTTAGTACTTGAAGTATGTCATTCCAGGCTCTCCTTGCCCCAAGGGTTTGTGTTGAAAAGTCTGCTGTGATTCAGATGGGCTTTCCATTTTATGTGATTTATTTCTTTTCTCTTACTGCTTGTAGTATTTTGTTCTTCTGTTGGGTTTCTGGGATCTTGATTATTATATGTCTAGGTGTAGAATTTTTTTTATTGTAGCTAGTTGGGTCCTATATGCCTCAGTAATCTGAATGTCAAATTCTTCCCCTCTGTTTGGGAAGTTTTGTCATTAATTCTGTGAACATCTTTTTTAAGTCATTTGTATTTTCTCCTGCTACTTCATGCATTCCTATCAGTCTTATCTTTCTCATGATCTCTTACTGTTTTTAAGAGACCTCTGTTTTCATGGTCACTGACTGTAATCTTATCTTCTATATCTGAGAGTCTATCTTCGCATTCTTTTATTCTGTTGTGCACACTTTCAATAGAGTGTTTAATCTCCTGGATATCTGTTTGAATCTATTTTATGGATCCATTTTTTTCCTATGTTGGGCGTTTATTTTTTCCATTTCTTTCTTATGCTGTGCCTTCATGGCTTCTATCATGGTCCTGAGCTCATCTATTTTTTTGTCAGTTTCTGCTCTAGAGTCTTGAATCACAACTTCCATTTTGCTTACTATCTCTATGGTTATCTGGGAAATTATATCTGGTTTGAATTTTTCTAGAGCTTGATTGATCTGTTTTGTTACTTCCTGTGCTTTGAGTTCAGGGTGTCCTGGTGGTTCACTATCGGCCTTTTCATCCTCATTTGCCCTACTGTTTGCCATTGGTGAACTGGAAGTCTGTCCTTGTGTCTTGCTTAAGTGTTTT
>NW_022900915.1:30966726-30982444 GCF_012274545.1 Fukomys damarensis | reverse complement strand
GTTGTCGGACTGTCCTTGGTTTAATCTCTGGATTATTACCCAAATCTTCCTGATATAGTTGTGCCCTAGCTTCTGTGTCTCTAATGACCCACAGACATTCTCATCTTCATAACATCAGAGAAAACAGCTCAGCAAATCAACCGCAATGCTTTACCCCAACTGATACAATCAGCAACACATTAAAATCAAGCACAACTTTGACACTGACCACCAGTAGTAGTCATTAGTCTTTCACCCTTAAATCATTTGAATTAAATTGAAATCAAGAAGCAGTCCAGAACATGTCTGCAGTGAACAAAATTTCAATATAATGTATTTACCATTTAATGGCTCAGACAGAGCGAGGATGAAAGACCCCTGATCTCAGTTAGCTGATGGCTGAACTCCATGACACTTACTGACCTCAGGCTGCATGGCCCAGATTGAGTTCCTCAACCTTCTGAATGGTTGAATTCCACAACTTTCTATTACAGGTTTCCCACACCCTTTGTTCAAAGATATTCAAAGTTGGGAACTCAGAAAAATATCCTTGATGACCACCTCTGTCTCTGCAGAGTGGGTGCAAAGACTGGCACAGTGAGGAGGGCTGAGAGTGGGGGGGGGGCTTATGGAGGTTCAGGGGCGCCCACGCGGCTACCTTCCCGGTGCTTGAGCAATGGTGGCTGGGTCGAGAGCAGGCGTGGCTCTCCTTCCCACAGTGGATGGAGGCCCAGGCTACCTCGCAGCACTTCAGTGATGGCAGCTGGGTCGGGAGAAGGCATGGCACTCCTTCCTGCATTGGATCAGGGCCCAGGCTACCTCCCGGTGCTTGAGTGATGGTGGCTGGGTAGGGACGATTCTTATGTATTTGTATTGGGGGTTTTAGATCAGTTTTCTAATATTCTGAAGTCTCTTTTGTAAGTGAATTTCTCCATGTGATGTGTCTTTGATTTTGTATATAGTTCAACTTACAGGCACCTACTCAGTTTACACAAAGTACTAGGATCAATCTCTATCACTATACTGTGAGGTGAGAAATACTACAATTCATATTTGTACCTATAAGTTATTTTAAAATGGTCACATCACTGGAGTAGTGCAGAATGTTAAAGAAATACTAGGGATATAAAGTAAGCTGGAAAATATAAGAAGAAAAAAGGAAAAGAAAAATAAGAAAGACAAGACAAAAAGATAACTAAGGAAGAAAAATATATGCAGGGTTTTGATGATTATTTGTATACCAAAAATATGGAATGAGAAGAGAAAATTGATTATTTGTGGAAGCAAAATGTTTATGAAGCTCTTGCAATTTCTTTTGCTATTGATCTCCAATTTCATCACACTATGGTCTGAAAATATGTAGGGGATAAATTCAATTCCTTTTCACTTACTTAAAAATGTTCTATGAGCAAGTATGTGGTCTATTTTGGAGAAAAATCTATGTGCAGCCAAAATGAATATGTATTCTGATTTTGTAGGGTGGAATACTCTGTAAATATCTGTTAATTTAATTTGTTCAAGAGGTTGATTGAACTCTACTATTTCATTGTTTATTTTTGTCTAGTTGATCTATCTGTTATAGTGGAGTATTGAGTTCTCTCCATTGCTATTATATTATTGCTTATATAATTTTTCATGTCCATTAGTATTTGTTTTATATAGTTGGGTACACTTGTGTTTGGTGTATATACATTTGATTGTCATCTCTTCCTCTTGAATTGTTCCCTTTACAAGGATATAATGTCCTTCTTTGTCTCTCTTAATCACTGTTGGTTTGAAATCCAGTTGATCTGCAAAGAAAATAGCTACTTCTGCTTTTCTGGGGGAGAGGGGGTCCTGTTGCATGGAGTAGTGATTTCTGCCCTTTAACTTTTAGTCTATGAATTTCCCTTTGAAATAAGTGTGTTTCTTGTATGCAGCATATTGTTGGATCTTGCTTGTTGACTCATTCTCCCAGTCTGGTTCTTTTGACTGATGAAATGGGATCATTAACATTGATTATTATAACTGATGTGTGTTGGTTTATCCTTGTCATGACTTTTTCTTTTTGTTGGGTTTTCCCCCTTTGCATTTAATTTCTTTTCATGACTGATGGACTCATTCAATGAATTTCCTGGGGTTGTGATCCTCATTGTCTTTTCCTATGATATTGTTTGTTTAAAATTTTTTGGAGTGCTGGGTTTGTATTCATGATATTTCTAAGGTGCTCTTTGTCATGAAAGTATCTTATTTCTCCATCAGTTTTGAAAGATAGTTTTGCAGGACAATCTGGGTTGGAGGCTATTTTCTTTTAGAGCTCAAAATATGTCATTCCACACTCTTCTTGCCTTGTGGGATTGTGTTGAAAACTCTGCTGCTCCTTACAGTTTTTTAATATCATCTGCACTTTCTCCTGCTGTTTCATTGACTCCAAGCAGTCTTATGTTATGTTATTCTTCTTCATATGGTCTAGCAGCTCCTGGATTGATTATGCATGGTCCCTTACTATTTTTAAGAAATTATTCTTTTCCTGGTCACTAATTGCAATCCTATTTTCTATATCTGAAATTCTGTCCTCACAGTGGCTTGTTCTGCTGCATAAACTTTTAATGGAGTTTTTAATCTCCTGGAAACCTGTTTTCATGTGTTTTATGGATTGCTTTTGTTTCCTATGTTGGGATTCCACCATGTTTCTCAGCTTCTCTATTTTTTTTATCTGTGTCTGCTGTAGATATATTAATCTTGTCTTGTATTATGGGCACAATCTCTACTATTATCTGAGAAATTATTTGATTTCATTTTTTCTGGATTCTCTTTGATTGCCAGTTCAGGGAATCCAGATGATTGAGTATCAGATTGTTCCATCTCATTTCCCGTTGGGGTTGCCTTAGGTGATCTGTAAGACTGATTTTGAGACTTATTTCTGTGTTTTCTCATTTCAAAAGATGCAGCCTTCTATGTTTTTGTTGAGGCAACTGTTTGCTCACCCAGTGGTTTTCAATTCTCAGCAAACCACTGAGCAGCCTATATTCTGCTATTCCCCAATACATCATTTCCTGGATTTTGAATGGTGGCCTTCTATATCCCAGAGTTGACCTGTTCTCTGAACAGGCTTCTGGCTGGGGCCTGTACACACTTGGGATGGTATCTAGGTGTGCTTCTCACTGGGGTCTTTATGTAGCTGTTGTCTGGGGTGGTCTTTGACTGTATCCCAGTTCATGATGTCTGTGTAGGCTTCTGGTCAGGGTCTCCATGCATTTTCAATGGTATCAGGGTGAGCCTTTGGCTGTTGCTTGTGAATCTGTGTAGTTCTTTTCCAGGTGGGCCCCTGACTGTGGCCAGTGGTATGGTGGGACTCTGGATGAAGTGCATCTGTGATGCCTGTGCAGCTCTTTTCTAGGCAAGTGGTGGCTTGAGCATGTGTTCTCCCACCTCTGGGGTTCAGGCAGCACCCAGGCTTGGACCTGCCTGCAGCCACAACTCTGGTCCACACAGCTGCTCCCCTGGATGTGGGCACACTTACTGATGGACCTCTCGATGAAGGTTGTGCACCTGTGCAGCTCTTTTCTACATGGGCTGTGGCTTGGCCATATGTGCCCAAACCTCTGGGGCCAGGTCACAACCTGGTCTGGGACCTGCCTGCAGTCTTGCCATTCTGGTTCACACAGCTGCTCCCCAGGATGTGTGGTTACTTATCAATGGTATCTTCCTATCTTTTTTTGTTGTGATAAAAAGCCTGTCTCTTCTAGCCTTTTTGTTGCTGTTTCTTACAAGTTACTACTTCTCAAATGTTAGGTCTTCCAACTCTGTGCTGGTCTACCACTTTCAATATACTTAAAATATATAACTTTGTATTATTTTAAAAAAATTGTTTTGGTGCCAGGGATCAAATTCTGGTCCTTGTGCTTGCAAGGCAGGCGGTGGAATCACTGAGCTAAACCCCCAGATTAAATTGTTAATAAATTATATCAGCTATTTCTTTCATGACTGTCAAATAAACTCAATAATTAATAGGAACAACTTCTCTTTAAAGAATACAATATTGCTTTTTTACTAAATAACTACCATATGTGTATTTAAGTATAGAATGACCTTGCCTTCTATTATGATTTCTGTAATGACTTGTATCTAGATGTTCCCCCATAGCCTCATACACTTATAGGTAGTAGGGCTGGATCTAGGGCATATGATACTGAGATTAAGGGTATGTGATACTAAGTTAACTCACTGATTGTAAGGCTAATAGCCTCAGTGTGATAAAAGGAAAGAAAGGCTGGCTGCATCTGCTTGCTGGCTATTTCTTTTCTGCCATGCTGGCCAACTATGGACTGAAATTCCTACACAATGTGAGCTGAAATAAATCTTTCCTCCTTTAACTTATGGTGTCAAGGATTTTGTCTCAGCAATGATAAAAGTAACTAAGACAATTTCAGATAGATATAAAGGTAAAATTTAATATTATAAACTTTTGAGAATCTTCTGTAGGTAAGAATCACACTACCTATTAGCTTGTACTAATTCTTTGGCAGAGTATAGGTTTGGGTGATGATTTTTAACAAGAGATCTGAATAATGGGTTGCATACTTTAGTCATGATCATTGTTTATTTATAGATTGTTAATTAAATCTAGAACAGTGATTCCTAAACAAGCCAATTATCAAGTTTGTTAAAAATACAGTCATAATTCTCAAAATTGAGGTTTCCAAGCCCATGATTTTAAATCTGAGACAGTTAATCTTAACTATCAACTTCATTGATTTAAGAGACTTCTAGAAAGGTGATAGAATTGTGAAGGCACTATGTTAATCAATTGACAACCTATAGATGAGCTCATAGCTGAGTTGGCTACTATAAGGTGGGGCTCGGTTAGAGGAAGTGGTACCTGGTGGAAAGACCTTGGTACCACCTCCGGTCTCCTTCCCTGAGTCTTGCTTCTCCCTTGCTCTCTATTTCTGTATCCTTCCTCTTTGATATTTCTGTCTTATAGTCAGATCACCATGGACTAAAATCTCTGAAACTGAGAGCCAAAATAAAACTCTTTTCCTTTAAATTGCAGAAGCAGAGTATTTTGTTCCAGCAATAGGACAGTTGACCAATACATTCCTCTAATTCTAAAGAAAAGCCATTGATATCAAGAATATTTGAATTAGCAGCATTTTAAAAATTTCATATTCTTTTTATTTTCATCAATGTTTGATGCTAGATATTTAGCTAACCTTTCATATTAAAAGCCAAAAATAAAAAAAATTATTTCATTCACTTTGCCATATCCTTTTATTCCAAAGGTCAGCTTTTCCACTACTATAATTGTATAGAATTAGTGATTCTCAGACTGGCATCTTACTGTTGATTTATCTTTTTTAAAAGCTTTTATTATTTTCTTTGGAAAGTTAAAGCCTTTGTATCTCTGCTCTGATGTTTGTCTTTATCTCATTTGCCTTACTTTGTAGATGCTTCTTGTTTTGTTCTCTTGACCACTTGTGTCACTAAAAGCTGCCATCTGCTTCGCCTGCCCAAAATGACCTCTTTTTCTTGGCCAGTTAGCCATATAGAGTTTTTGTTTTAGCACTTGGGTTTCTTGATCCTTGTCACATATTTTCCCTGTGCTTCCAATAAGGTGTTTTAAACAGACTCCAAGCTTTTGGAGTCTGTTTTGTTTTGGTTTTTTTTTTTTTTTTCAATTCTCTTGGATATTTTCTAGTATTCATATTTTGATGTAGGTCCGCTTTTAAAAAGTGATTTAACATGTGTTCCATTTCTTGACTTTCGTATTCTCAGAAGAAAGTGAAACTTAATCATATACTGATCACTAATATATAATGATTTGTATAGTTCCTGATTAACTTCCTGTCTTTCATGCATAACTGAGTGTATTTCCTTTCCATATGGATTCTAAAATTGCTTGATTTAAGAAACAGCTATTTGTTCCCTTTAACATGTTGCCACATATCTTTCTTCAAGAGAAAAATCTATAAATCCAGATGTGAATAATTGAAATTGTATTTGATTGCCATCTGTACTGATTTTAACTGCTCACACTTAGGGTCGATATTTTTAGCACTACACATAATAGGACATCAGGTGAAGAGGACTGCAGTAATAATAAGTTTCAGCTCATGGCCTATTATCTTCATTGCTCTCTGTCTTGATTAATTGATTAATCAGTGATTTCTCTTTCATCAATGTTTTCTTTTTTTTCTCAGGTCAGCAACAATATTAAGTTTAATTCTTTTTTTTTTTCATGTGTTCTTGAAAAATCTGTAGTGTTGTGTTTGTTACTTATTTTAATAGCTATATTTTAAAAGAGCATCTTGATAGACATTTCTCTCTACTTCCACTTTTTAGATTAGTGCTTATGTTTTTGAACAGTGATACACATTTATTGAACTCGGTGCTTTTCAGTGCTACATGGTTCTATAGACAGGTTTCATCTCATTCTTTATGTTCTTCCCCTTAGGACAGTGATTCCAATGACTCCAAACCTCCAACATTATTTGGTTCTAGTTTATGGCATCCATCATTGAATTTGTGACTCCATTTGATATAGAAAACTATTTAATCAATCATTTGCTAACAAAGTCTTCATTAAGATCAATATTTCCCAGCTGTGGCATTGTTAGCACATTGGTCAGGGGAGTGTTTGTTGTGGGATTGCTCCGTGCATTGTAGGGTACTTAAGCCTGTCCATGGCTACACCCACTACATGCCAGTAGCGACAACATTTGTAAAAATAATAATTAAATAATGCCTATGTACATAACCAAAAGTCTTCTGGGGGCAGAGGGCAAGACTGGCCACTGATGTGAATAATCAAATTGTCATTTCTAAGTCTTATTTAAGTGCTACTTTTGTTAACTATGATATGATTTTAATTGTCTAATACAAGTCTGTGACTTAGTGGCCTACATCCTAGGTTCCTTTTTCACTCAATCACTTCTGTTGTTCTACAAAGTCAATTACCTTAGGATACTCATTTCTTGATAAACATTCCACTCCTCCTATCTTCCTGATTGGATTTTTACACAGCCATCTGGGAAGAAAATCTTGGCTTTTGTGCCAAGATATTTAATTGTAAATAAATAGCTGCTTGCACATTCTTTATAGGTAATAATGTTCTTTTTAAAAAGTACACATAAACAAAATGAGAAATTATGCAGAAATCTTAGCACTTTACTTTCTTCATTTGTGACTTGCAAATAGCAAGAAAATAGCCTGTGATTTTAGATATATCAATCACTTCAAGGATCTGGCTTTAAATAGTTTTTCTGTCAACTAGTAATGAAGCTTCACTCAAAACTGAGAGGATGTGAACAAGTTATAAGCAAATAATAGACCATTTCGTATGAATCACTCAAGCATGATCTTAGTATTTGCATGGAGATCTGGAGCTATTCACTTATGGGTGCAGAAAGAGAACTGTATGCATTTACTTTGTGTCTAAATTATTTTCAGTTTTATAGTTTATAAAACAAATAAACTACTAATCAATACAGTTAAAGATCTAAAACTGACTTATTTTCTCAGTTTTCTGAGTTTATCAACATGTTTATAAATTTCTAAATACAAACCGTGTAGAGAATGAGTAAAAGGTAGAGAAGTGGAAACATGCATTATAGCCAAACTGAAATCTGCGATACAGTAACTGCCTTTTTATTTAGTTTATAAGAAACTGGCAGGTCCCTGAGAATTATTAAATTATTGCTTTGATTTATTCTATTTATGCTGAACTTTGCTAATACTGTCTAATATATGAAAAAACTGAGACTGTAATCTTCACCATAATCAGAAAATAAAATACTAATAATGCACAGCAGGCTCCCATAGTGCTATGCAGTTATTCTAGCTAATCTCGCTCTAGCAATCAGATAACCAGAGTCACATCACCATGGGAAGAAAGAAAAACAGTACGTTTATAGATAACATGTATACGTATCCAATCTGAACATATTCACCAATGAGAATGTTGTATTTTTCTTGATCATTTTCTTTTGTGTATCCATCCTGCATAATGTGGTTTCTAAAGCATCAGATTTAGAAGAAGGTTTTCAAGCACAGGTTCAACTGTGTTAGTTACATAAACGAAGCAAATGAAGACCATCAACACCTACATCTCGACAGGCCATTGCCTTGAGTCATAAAAATGTCTAAATCTCAGTTCATCTGTTTATAAGAGACTATGGGCAAATTTCTTCATTGTTCATTGTCTTCTTCATGTCAGCAAAATGATAGGTGATGATGGAGGATGAAAACTGGGAAATAAATTTAGAGGTCTGGGCAGAGTCATTAGCACATATTAAGCAGTTAAAAATTTAGAACTTGAAAGCTCAGAGCAATCATTATCCAAATTACTGATAGATCCAAAGCCAAATGTGTATCACTGAATTGAGAAATTTTTATTTCAAGTATACTTAGGATATAAAATAAAATTGTGTCTTCATTGACTTTCTGTTTACAATCTTGTCATTCTCATAGTTGGTACTCATTAGAGGCTGATTACTATTGAATGCTACTTATCTGTCCAAAGTAAATACAAAGGGGTGGGAGAAATGAGCATCTCATTTTCTTTTTATTGCTGTATCAGTTTGTTGGTTCTTTTCATCTTATTGAATTCAGTGTTTTACCTCAACACTTCTTAGTTTCCCAATAGCTCTGAGTTTAGCAATTAAACATTCCTCTCTCCACCTCTGGAGAAAATTTAAGGGTAAATTTTACTGGTTGTACTCTGGATTATTTCTCCAATCCTCTGAGTTGTGTCACTGATACTCAAAGTACCACTTTCCTCTAGGTCTTACTGCTGTGTGAAACCATATGAAACCAAATAAATATTTTTCCTTCTATTAAGTTTATTGGTACATTTTGGATATGCAGTACAGTTACATTCATCATTGGGAATTTGGATATTTATACGATGTATCTTGGTTCTTATTTTTTCCCCATTTCCTGCCCCTCCCTTCAAGCCCTGCACGTCTCTCTATTTACAAAAACTTTGTTTCCATTCTTTCATTTTCTCATATTTTTTCCTTTCCTTTCCCCTACCCTTCCCAATCCCTTTATCCATTTAGACCTTTTCTTACTATTTCATATCATCAATTATTCATTTTGATCCATATTTATACTTTCACTTTCTCACACTAGAGAAGCGATTCGGTATTTGCATGTGTGTGTCCTATTTCATTTAAGAGTATGGCCTCACTGTGCATCCACTTAGCTATGAATATCTCTAGTTTCTCATTGTTTATGGCTGAGTAGTACTCTATTTCACTAAACACACACACACACACACACACACACACACACACACAAACACACACACACATTTTCTTTGCCCTGACTTCAGTTGGTGGGCAATTGGGCTGTTTCCAAGTTTTGGCTATTGCAAACTGTGCCACTATAAGCATGTGTGTGCATATATCACTGTGGTATGATTATTTTCAATCTTTTGGGTAGATACCCAGTGAAGGAATAGCTGGGTCAAATGGGACCGATAAGCCTTGATTTTTGAGATATCTCCATATTGATTTCCACCGTGTTTGCATTTATCTGCACTCCCACCAACAATGGAGAAGGGTTCCTTTCTCCCCACAAACCTGCCCGCAATTGTTATTGGTTGATTTCTTGATAGTGGCCATTCTTCCTGGGGTGAGGTAGAATCTCTGTTTTGTTTTCATCTGCATCTCTAAAACGATCAGTGATGTGGAACATTTTTTCATATATTTACTTGCTGCTTTTACATCTTTGTTTGAGAAGTGTCTGTTCTTTTCAGATGCCCATTTTTGAATTGGGTCTTTATATTTGGGGGGTTGTTTTGAATTCTTTACATATTCTAGATAATAGTCCTTTGTGTGAGGAGCAGCTGGTAAAAGAATCATTTCACAGTGATATATGAGCACCTATGTTTATAGTGGCACAGTTTGTAATAGCTAAAACTTGGAAACAGCCCATTTGCCCATCAGTTGGAAACTGGATAAAGAAGATGTGGGCTTTCTTTGTTCCTCTCTCTCTCCTATCTTTCTCCTTCTTCTCCTCCTTCTCCTCCTCCTCCTTCTTTTCTTCTTCTTCGTTTTTATTAACTAGGGAATTGAACTTGGGTCCTTACTCTTGAAAGGTAGGCAGCAGAATGACTGAGCTAAATACCCAGCCCTGCTTTTACTTCTTTATCTGAGAATCTCTATTCAATTCAAATGCCCATTTTTGAATTGGTTTTTTATATTTGGGAAGTCTGACTTTTTAAAGTTCTTTATATATTCTAGATAGTATTCCTTTGTCTGAGGAACAGGTGGTAAAAATTTTTTCCCACATTGTAGGTTGTCTCTTACCTCTGTTGGTGGTTTCTCTTGCAGTACAGAGCTTTTTAATAAGATGAGATCCCAGTTGTATTTTTTTTTTTTTTTTTTTTTTTTTGCTAGTTGATTCTTTGTCAGTTTTTGTTCATAAGGCCTTATCCTATGCCGATGTCTTCAAGAGGTCTACCTAACTTATCTTTCAGTAAATTTATTGTTTCTGTTTTAATTTTTAGGCCTTTTATCCACTTGGATTTTAGTTTAGTGCCTATTGAAAGAAAAGTTCTAGTTTTAATCTTTGGCAGGTTGAAACTCAGCGTTTCCAGCACCATTTATTAGAGTCTACCTTTCTTCCAGTGAGGACGGTTGGCTCCTTTGTCAAAGGTGAGTTGGCTGAGTGTGTCTGGAGTTGTTTCTGCATATTCTAATCTATTCCATTGATCTTCAGGTCTGTTTCTTTGCCAGTATCATGTTGTTGTATCACAGTGGCTTTGTATTATAGTTTCAAGTTGGGGATTGAGATACCCCTTGTCATGTCTCTGTTGCCTAGGATTGCTTTTGCTATTCTAGGTCTCTTCTAGTTCCAAATGAATTTTTGCCTTGTTTTCTCTAGTTCTGTGAAATATACTGTTGTGATTTCAATCAGGATTTCACTGAACCTACGTAACAGTTTTGGAAGTATGACTATTTTCACTATATTGGTTCTTGCTACCCAGGAACAAGCGATGCCTTTCCATTTTCTTATATTCTCTTTGATCTCTTTTTTCAGAGTACTGTAGTTTTCCAAGTACAGGTCTTTTGTTTCCTTCATTAGATTGATCCCTAGATATTTCTCTCTCTCTCTCTCTCTTTTTTTGATGCCACTGTAAAAGGAATTGTTTTCCTAATTTCTCTCTCAGGGAGTCTGCTATTTGTGTACTAGAGGGCTATTGATTTTTGAGTGCTTACCTTATATCCAGCTACTCTGTTGAATCTGTCAATTAAGTCTAGAAGTCTTTTGGCAAAGTTTTTTGGATCTTCTATGTAGAGAATCATACTATCAGCAAATAATTGCAGTTTAACTTCTTCCTTTCCTATCTTTATTGCTTTTATTTCTATCTCTTGTCTAATTGTTGTGGCTAATTAAACCCAATAGATATTGAAACCATATGGGAAAAGGTTTCATAATAATTTATTTGTAAGAAAATTCTATATCATGATTCTCTTAGATACACACACAAGGAAACGGTTCAATTTTTTTTCAAAATTTGTGTGAGGAAGAAAGAGAGCTGCTCGGAGCATAGTGAACACATTTAAGAGGAACATCCTATCCTAGATCAATATGTCTAATTTCTCTCTAGACTTGTATTCTTTCTCACAGGGAAAGAAAGAGAACCAGGACAGAGGACATCTCTAAGCGCTCTCTGCTATATCTGATAATTTTTAAGCACAGTTTTCAGAACTGAGGTGGGGTTGAGTATAATGGCATAAGCCAGTAGTTTCAGATACGTGAGAGGCTGAAGCAGGAGGGTCACTTCAGCCCATGATTCCCAGGATGAATATCCAAATTTTAAAAATTAATATAATAAATCACACATTGTCATATCCTCCTCGAAAGGCCCCCCTCCTTGCTTTAACACGCTCACCCCATCATTCTTGCCATTTTCTGAAGTCCTCTTTCATGAGTGTCCTTAGTTATGCTTTCATGGCTTCCTCCACGTTCTGAACCAAAGCAAAACATTTAGTTTCATGATTCTTTTGCCTTTAGAGAAGAGCCAGAAGTCACAAGGCGCCATATCCAGTGCATAAGGTGAATGAAGACTCTCCATAATGTTTTTCTAACCCTGCCTGTCCCTTGGATGACACTGTGCAATGGCTTTCAGTGTATTTTTTTTAATCATACCTGATAAAGACACTGCTTTAGAAACTGCAGGGATGATGGGATGGGTGTGTTTCAAGGTAGAACTCTGAGGGGGATTAATGGAAAAAGTGTCTTTTGCTGTAGTTATTTTGTTTCACTGTATATTTTGATCAATGTGGGGGCACATTGCAGTGCATAATTTAGCTGTTGGTGCCATACAGTGCTGTTACCAGGGTGGCAGTAGTTCTGCCCTATGTCAATACGATAGGTATAGTTTCAGTTTACACAAGATGAATAAGCTCTAGGGAGCTGTGATACAGTACTGTGCCTCTACTCAACAATAACGTACTGGGTAATTAAACATGTTTTCAGGTTTATAGGCAAGGTGCACTAGATAAGTGAGCAATATACTAAGGATGAGAGCTGGCTGGCACACCACTCCAAAACAAATGATGAAACTAAGTTAAAAAATTGTTTTTTTTTTACTTCAGGCTGTTTGAGACAGGATGAAGTAGGGATACATCAGAAAATGAAGGACATAAGGATATACACTGACCTTATACAGAAAGGAATGAAACACACAGTGCCTACTGTCCCACTTCTTGAGATCAACTCTGATGTGAAAGGTAGGCAGGAAGCCTCTCTGGAAGCCTCTTCACTTAGGCCACAGATGCCTGAAACATTTACTGGTGAATAAGATTGTGGTCCTCACAGTCTCTGAGTCCCATTAGGGAAGCTCTCAAGTTACCACCCCACTACATTGCACCAAAGAAAGAGCCCAGCTCATGTTGAGCCCTCCCCAAACTAGGATCCTGCTTCAGGGACCATGTTAACACCATTCTCACCTTCAGTCAGACCCAAGAGAGCTGTGTCCAGAGCTCAGCAGACTCAGCCTTGCAAGCCAGCCAAGTAGCTTTGCCCACACTCCCAATGTTCTTAGACACATAGTCCCCCAAATGGCTTGACCTACAGAGGCCCCAGGAAAAAAACTGTGTGGTCCTCACCAGCTTCCTAGTGCATTTGAATCAGTCAGGTGCTTCTCAAGCCCAACCTTAGGCCTAGAAGCAGCGGAGTAACTTGCTTCAACTCAGCCTTCCAAGGCTCCCTAAGCAGTCAGGTGGCCCTGCCTATTCTCCCTTGCCCTTGAAAAATAACCAGAAAATCTGCCCTTGGCATCTTGGCCCTCAGAGGCCCTGGAAAACATCCAAGTAACCTCACCTACCCTCTAGGGCCCTTAAGAACCAAATGAGAAAATCTCAGAAGCTTGGCTCACCGAGATGCTGATAAAGAAACAAACATCTCCTACTGCCAACCTTAAATCCTGGAAAGTAGCACAGAAGTCTGCCCTGGGAAGGTTAACTTGGCAACCAAGAGAACCCTAAGACACTGGCAGGTACATTGTTCAGGCAGCTTGGTCCAGGCATGGTCCTCAGACACCAAAAAGCACCTATTCTGCTATAAGGCACAAGAGATATCTCCACTTGGATCAAGCAGGATGGTCTTATCCTCATACACCATGCTGAACAGACAGGACCTGTGCACTCAGGGCTTCCAAAAAACATGATCTGCCTAAGAGATCTGCACTCCAAGGTGGTGGAGCAATTCCACAACTCCTACAATCTAGGCACCTAGAAACCCACAGACATCGCTAAAATAGATGATAGCTGAAATAATTACACAAACACCCCATTAAAATGCTCACTTAGAATCAAAGCAAGAACAGCCTATCCAATCAACATCCTAGGATATGTCATTAGAAGAAAAATTTTTGCAACTAAAACTACCTCATAAAATTAATGGAAGCAATTGATTTACAACACAAATATGTAAATACCAATCTAGGAACACAAGATGCATGAAAAACAAGGGTAACGTGATGCCTCAAAAGGAACACAGTTCTCTAGCAATGTACTCCAGAGGAAAAGAAACTAACAAATTGCTTGAATGGAACTCAGATTAATGATTTTTAAGGAAGCCTTTAAGGGACACTAGAATACAAACAGTCAACTCAGTTAAATTAGGAAGAAAATCTGTGATACGAATGAGCAATTTAGCAGAGGCACAGATCACACAAAAAAGATCAAATATAAATCTCTGAGCTAAAGAACTTGCATGGTTTAGATTTAAGATGTTCCCCAAAGTCTCATGTGTTTAGGGGTAAGGATTTTGAAAGAAAATTGCTTAATGAGGGCTCTAACTTTATCAGTGGATTTATCAACTGATGAAATCCTAATCTGATGGCATTACTGGGAGGAGACAGAAACAAAAGCAGGGGCCTCACTGAAGGGAGTGGATCATAGGATCATGACTTTGGGAACTATTTCTGGTACCCAGCCCTTTCATCTCTAGCTCTTTCCCTCACTCTGTGTTTCCTGGTTGCCATGAGGTAAGCAGCTTCTTGCTTTCACATCTTTCCACCATGTTTTGCCCTACTGCAGGCCCACAGCAATGGAGCCAGCCAACTATGCACTAAAATCTCTGAAACCTCAAGCCAAGATAAACCTTTTTTCCTTGAAGCTGACTTTCTCAGGTAGTTTGTCACAGAAATGAAAAGCTGACTAAACAGAAGTAAAAAAAATGAAATAAAAATAGAGTGGAGAACCTCCCAGAATAGAGAGAAGAGCAGAGAGTGAGTGGAGAACAGCAGAGTAGATCAGGCAGGAATAGGTTTCTGCCATTGAAAAGAGGTTATTTGAAACAACAAAGTGCGACAATTAAAAAATAGACTAAAGAAAGTCTTTGAGACTTATGAGGCCCTGTTCAGTGAGCAAATTTTTCATTGTGATGTTCTGGATGGGGAAGAGAAATATAAAGGCATAGGAAATGCATTCAGTGAAATAATTTCTGAAAACACCTCAAATCTTATGGAAGATGCAAGCATCCAGATCTTGGAAGCTCAAAGTACCTCTAATATACTCGATCAAAAGAACAAAATTCCCCAATGCATATATTATGGACAAAATGTGAGAAGTACATGACTAAAAAGAATGACTTCTAAAAGAACCCAGAGCAAAGAATAATTGCATATAAAATAATCCTCATTAGTCTATAAAAAACTCCTGAGCAGAATCCTCAAAATGAGAAGAGAATGGGATGATACATTCAAAAGCCTGAAAGAAAAAAGTTGCTAATCAATTACATTATACCCAGCAAAGGTATTTCTCAGAAATGGTAGAGAAGCAAATTCTCTCCAAGATGGGAAAAACGGCAGTTCATCATCACTAGATCAGTCCCAAAGAAAGGCTGATGGGAGTCCTAGCTGAGAAACACTGAAGACTACCAAGGTGAAAATATGTGAAGATTTAAAGGTCAGAGCTAAAAACTGATTCTCAAAAGGAAAAAGAGAATCAAACTCTTTAAATACAAAGAAGTACTACACCAAAAAATAAATCAGAAGTAAGAAAGAAATAGGAGCTATATAAAAGTGATAGAAGAAAATCTTTACATATGAACAATATCCTTGACTGTAACTTCATGAAATTCCGCAATTAAAAGATATAGGCTGACTAAATATGTTAAAGACAATAAGACCCAATGATATACTGTTCACAGAATGAAAAAAAAAACTGTTCATCTAACAGATATTTAATGTACAGAATTTAAAGGAACTCCAACAGCTAAAAAAAAAAAAAAAAAAAAA
>NW_022900915.1:30945831-30966484 GCF_012274545.1 Fukomys damarensis | reverse complement strand
AAAAAAAAAAAAAAAAAAACAAAAAAAAAAAAAAAAAAAAAAAAAAAAAAAAAAAAAAAAAAAAAATTCAATTAAAAATGAGCAAATGAGAGCCGGGGATGAGCTCAGTGGTGCCACCACTTGCCCTGCAAGTGCAAGGTCCTGAGTCCCATCCCCAGTACGAAAAAAAAAAAGAGTAAATGACTTGAGTACAAATTTCTCAACAGTGGATACATAAATGTCGAATGCGTGAAATGCTTTTCAACAGTACAGATCATTAGGAAAATGTAAATCAAAAGCACAATGAGACACTGTTCTATCCCACTTAGAAAGACTAATATCAGAAATACAAAAATTAAATACTGGAGAGAATGCAGAGAGAGAGAGAGGAATTATGATACACTATCAGTGCGAATGTAAATTAGTTTAATCATGTACAAAAGAGTGTAAGGTTCCTCCATAAACTGAAAATAGAATTACCATACGGCGCAGTGATCACACCAGTGGATGTGTATACAAAGGAATTGAAATAACTATTGACAAAGGCATGTACAGTTGTCACCATTATTCGCAGTAGCCAAGATTTGGAATCAGACTCTATGTCTATCAATAGATGAGGGAAGAAAGAAAATGTGACATAAATACACAATTGAATATTGTTCAGCCAGAAAAATCAATAAATTTTTTTCTCATTTTCAGGGTTACGGATGGAATTGGAGGTTATTCTGCTAAGTGAAAAAAATCAGGCACAGAAAGACAAACACCATATATTCTCACTTATATGTGGGAGCTGCAATGCTTGTCTCAAAGAAGTAGAAAATAGAATAGTAGTTACCAGAGCCTGGGAGAGATGTAGAGAAGGGAAGGTTGGGAGAAGGATTAATAGTGACTGGGTTGTAGTTGGATAGGAGGAATAAATTCTAATGTTTTATAGCATGGCTAGAAAGCTATGATTAACAACAGTTAATCGAATATTTCAAAATAGTTATTTGAGAGGATTGAATGCTCTTGAGACAAAGAAATTGTAAATATCTGACTAGATATTCTGATCAGATCGTTACATGTGCGCATGTATTGAAATGACACACCAGACCCCATAAATGTGCATGAAGACTATAAGACTATGTGTGAATTAAAAATAAAATATTATTTAAAAATAAAATGAAATGCAGTAGGAGGGAAAATTGCACATTAGGTATTTTACCATATTGAAGCACATTTTAAAAATAAAATTTTTACAATATAAAGTTTAGAGATAGTGAGTTTCTTCTGACTGGTGTGAGAAGGAAGCCAGACACTTAGCAACAACAAAGGCAGATGTGGAAAAGATAAAATTACATTTTAATGGGTGAGGTCTAAGAAAAACTTTTTGGCAAGGAGCGGAAGGTGCAAGGGGGAAGGAAATGATTTACTGTTCTCTGTCACTCTGGGGTTGAAATTGGTTTCAGCGATTGACTTGTTACTGCTGAGCACCATGAGACCTTTATTTACCATCCGATTTGGGAACTTAAGTTTTTTTCCCCATTTAAAACTGACAAGGAAAGAATATTTACTTATGAAAGAATAACATTCACCATATCATCTCCCAAGGACTTTTTATGTGTTTTCGAGAAACTCTAGTTTCCTGCACTGATTTGCTTTCCTCTCTACAGGCAAATAGAGAGCTCTGGGAGTGATTTGCTTACAAAATCACAAGTGATTTCCACTCATTTTCCCAGCATCAGCACTCAGAATACCCAGTTCTAAACAGGCTGCAGTGGTGTATACCTCTCTCTTCCAGGTTGAGTTTCAATGTGAGTCTGCTTTATAATTTGTCTCTGAAAATGACTGTTGACTTAAATGCCAGTTGGATTAAAAGAGAAAAACTTATTTTATGATTTGTACAGCTGTTTCTGCCCCCAGATCCTTATAAAAGGTACATTGGTGGCATTTTTGTTCCACAAGATTGACAGACTGGGGAAAGCTAAACATTTTCTTTTCTAAAGAACAAGTGGAAAACAGACCTATTTTCAGGATTGGTTTGTCCTTGGTATAAAGTTTGAAACCACTGGGTTGCATCATGACCATAAAGCAAAGAAATTGTTCCAATGTTTTAATTTCTAGCCAGTATTTAAGCAGCTGCAACAGTAAAAAGAAAAAGAAAGAAAAATAATCCCTCCTGACATTCCAAGTCACTCCCCGAAAGCCTATTTTGCTGAGAAATTTCACAATGGTCATTTCTTCTTAATATCCAAACAAATGTTCATTGTCTAAAAATTTTTCTGTAAATATCATATGGTGCTTATGGAATAATTTATGTACATACAATGTGCCTTAGTAGTATTGTTTTGTTTGAAAGGATACAAAAAAAGAGAATATTATGGAGCGAGAGGGTAGGAACTTTAGGTAGGGTTTCCTGGGGAAAACATATATGCACATGTGCCTGACTGAGCTGACGTCACCAAGATTTAGCAGTTGGAGTATCATTTAACTTTCTTCTTCTGTTTTCATGATTTTTTCTGCATTCCTCAGTAGGTTTCGTTACCATGTGACTATCAGCCCTGCAGGAGGTGGAGAGGCATCATCCACTCCCCAGAGATGATTGAAGAATAACGTAACAGAATTCTGGGATATGAGCAAGACTCCAGAAACACAAGTCTCCTGTGGATTGTGGGAAATCGCAAAGCATTTCTTCTGATATTATTTAAAACTCCAAACCTAATGGGAGACAAACCATAAAACTAAATGTTACAGTCCAAAAGTAATCTCCCTTTCCAACAGGAAAAAAAAAAGTCACAGTTCTAACTGATAACATACTTGCACTTTTTCCCATAAACAAATCTTCTTATTCCTAAATCTGATGGTTGTAGATTATTCTATTCCTTATGGCTAAAGAACTGCACAATTTCTTTCTCTATCATCCTTTATTTCTTAAGACATTCAAATCTAGGTTGGTTTTTTTTTCTTTAAAGCTATTAAACTAGTTAGTGATCTAGAATAATCATTTTTATTTCTTTATGATTTAGCTTTCCTGTCCATGTAGTAAAAATTGTAAAAGAAAAAAAGATGCATACAAATCTCTCTATAGAGTCTTTTCATTCTCTAACTCTCAGAGTGGCCATTTCAGATGGATGAAAGGTGCAAAGAGTAATACCTTAGATTGACTTTATTGGACATTGAGGCATTATTGACCTAAGAGAGATTAGAAATTAAGTTGGGAATATAAAACATTAAAACAAAGAGAATTTATTGCTGAGAAGAAGGAAAAGGCTAGGAAATGGCTATAAAGTAATGAGAACTACTTTCCATAAACCACATAAAAACCAATCTTATTACCCTATAGACATGGGTATGTACACAGTACAACCTTTGTGATCTGGTATGGAAGAGGAAGTGAGGTGCCTGCTAATGTCAATCTCTGGTTAATAAAGACTTAGTTCATGTTGTCTCAGGTGGTGCTCTTCTCATACCTCCCTTATCCTCCCCTCCTCCCCTTAAATTCTTAGACTTAAGGCATGAATGAGTAGGGGTTTAAACAAGTAAATTGTCCTTATTGTTATTTAAAAAAAAAAACTGTAGTACAGCAGGAATCTGCCTTCCTACTCTCACCAGAATGGCCACCTGAAAGGCATTCCTACTACGTTCTACTTCTTTCAAAATCTTTGTCGATGAATGCATTGAAATTAGCTACATTTATCATCCATTATTTATGGAAAACTGATCAATAATCATGTATGCATGATTTGCTACTCTTGAAACAGAAATGTAACAATCTAAGAGAAAGAAGGAAAAACATATCTAAATTATACCAGAAAATACAACAAAATGCAGTTTCCTCAATACCATGTCCTCGATCACTTAGGTTTTAATTTAAACTCCACACATCAAGAAAGTAGATAATACACATACTTCTCCTATGTCTTTGTGCTTTGTGGTCTTCTTTTCCAAGTTTACCAAATGTCTACTATCCCCTCTCCCCAAGTATACTACTCTCATTCATGAAATGATTATCCAGAATCAAACTTTATACTAGAAACTGTGACACAAATGCAACTGCAACACCACCGCTGCCCCTCAAAATTCTGATATGCTGGCTTGGGAATTCATTTTCACTTCCTTCTGGATGTTTGGCTTCACACTGGTTCTTCAGAATGTCTATCCTTTAACACGTTTTCGGAGCTTCACTTGTTCAGAGAGGTTCTCATAGTCAAGCTCAGAATGTGAATGGAACGTTATGTTTGGGTTTGTTAATGACAAGTGATAATGCTGTGAATCAGAGTAAAGTTAAATATATAGTTAAATGTAAAGTTAAAAGGCCATGCTTGCCTGTATTCCCAGTACTCTTGGAGGGTGAGGCTGGAAGATCACAAGTTCAAGACCAGTTTGGGAAAATTATAGATTTGGAGAAAATGTACCTTAATCAAATATTTTTATCATCCAGATTATACAAAGATCAGATGACACCTACTCAGTCTCTGCCTACCTATCTATCTATCTATCTATCTATCTATATGTCTATCTATCTATCTGGCTATCTATGGCTGGAGATTAAAGCCTTAAGTATACAATGTGTTGTACCACTGAGTTGCACCCAAAGCCCTTATATTTGTATTTTACTGTATGCAGAATTCTCACATATACATCTATCTCTGCTTTTATATATAGACTTAAGTCCTCATCATGCATACTAAAAGACTGAAAGGGTTTTCTCTGTCAGGATATTGCCATAGATATTGCTGAGAGATAAAAACAGACAGGAATGTTTCACTGCAGAAACATGTATAAACGCATTCCACATTTTCAAGGAGTCAGCCTGATAGGATGTGAGGCAAATGTGTGCAGTGCAGGTTTAACCACGGGGTCCCCGGAACGCAGCCACAGAAAACGGAAAGTTTTTAGTTCATAAACACAGATTTTTGTCACTAGCCTTAGTGATTCTCTCAAAAGAATCCGTGTGTTCTAAGAACAGATTTTTTACCCCCCACCCTTTGGAATTAGTCAATATTTATAATCCACTCAGTCTCAGAAAGCTCATCTTGGTTGCTTGGAAGCCTTTGGAGGTTTTTATGGCCTCACAGGTAGAGTGCTGTTGTCTCCCCACCTCACTGCTTCCCTGTGTCCTGCCTTCCCCACCTGCAGAGCTGAGGGTAGGGAGACAGCCCAGCCAGCTGAGCTGTGCCTGACCTCTGCAAGCTATGCTCTGTGAGCCTTGGCACCACAGGCTCTGCAAAATACTGTCACATAGGATTCTGCAGTTTTGGCCATCTACTTTTTTTTTTCCTCTTCCACTTGTCCCTAGCTCTTCAGACTTTCACGTTCTGAGGTTGCCTCTCATGTGAGTCTGTACAAATCATCATAAACCTCTCAGAACAAAAGTGGAAGAGAACCTGTGGCAGTTAGTTAGTTAACAGTAATCCTTTGGGGCTTGCACATCTTTTGGTTTTGTTCACTTCTGTTTTTAAAAACTGTAGGCTTCCAGACTCCTGGCATGCAACACACTTAATACCACCTTTATGTGAGGTGCTTTACAGAGGCTGTTTTCCCAGAGAAGCAGAAGGACCACGAGGGTTGAGTACTGACTTCAGCTTGCATATCCTAGTGACCTTGTAAAGTGTCTTTGGAGCTTATTTTTCTTGTCATTAAAGTAAGAAAGTGGAAACAGATTGTCTCAAGAGTTCTTATTTTATCATCCTATGGCTCCTCATGGGAAGTCTTCCTTCATTATTTTGACTTAGCATCCATTTATTGTATTTAGTCATCATAGTTTCCTTATATTTTTATTTACCTGAATAAGAATGTTGTCCTTTCTCAACACTGGGTGGGTTTTTTCAAATCCATCTCTGGAGAGTGATTACAAAAGTATCAGGTAGTGGACATATTTATGAATCCCTGGCAGAAGAGCACAGATGGTTTAAGAAATAAGAGGCACTGTCTCGTAGGTATGCCTAATGTCAAAGTTACGGATGGTCTCTTGATGTGAGGGTTTAATATGGAGGGGAACTGTTGAGTGACAAAAGAAAGCTGATTGGATTGGTGCTCTGCCTCATCCTCCAAATATTCCTAAGCTTTGAGCAGAGTCTCTCACAGGAAGCTGGGGTCATTAGGAAGATATGCTGTGTATTATATTTACCTGTCAAAGTAAATGCTATGCATTATATTTACTTGTGCATAGAGAAGAGACATAGGAAATGCTAGGCATAGTTGTAATCACTTGTTGCCCAAATTAAAAATTTAAAAAGGCTGTGTTCAGAATTGTTGATTTTATTCTAATTATATGGTCTCATCAAATTTTCTTATGGAAACAATTCAAGAGGAAGAGATGACAATCTTAAACATATATGCACCAAATATAAATGCCCCCGACTATATAAAACAAATATTAAGTAACAGGAAAAACCAAATAAGCACTAATACAGGGGATCTAAATACCCCACTATCACAAATAGACAGATCATCTAGGCAAAAAAATCAACAATGAAGTATTAGAACTGAACCAAGCTTTTGAATGCATGGACTTATTAGACATCTATAGAGTGTTCCAACCCACAAAATAAGAATATACGTTCTTTTTAGCCACACATGGGTCCATGAACAGGTTTGAATAAATGCAAAAGAACTGAAGTTATTCCCTGTATATTATCAGATCACAGTGCAATAAAGCTGGAGATCAATAGCATAAGAAACCATAGGAACTTCACAAACACATGGAAATTGAACAACACTCTCCTGAACAATCAATGGATCACAGAGGAAACTAAAGAAGAAATCAGACAGTTTTTACAAATAAATGAAAATACCAATACAACATACAGGAATCTATGGGACACAATGAAAGCAGTTCTATGTGGAAAATTCATAGCACTGAATGCCTACACTAGGAAAACAGAGTGAGCTCAAATAAACAACCTAACAGCGAATCTTAGACTCCTAGAAAAACAAGAGCAAGAAAAACCCAAAGTCTGAACAAGAGAGGAAATTATAAAGATTAGAGCAGAAATCAATGCAATGGAAACTAAGAAAATGATACAAAAAAATAAATGAATTGAAGAGTTGGTTTTTTTTTGAAAGAATAAATAAAATTGATAAACCCTTAGCAAACCTTCTCCATGAAATCAGGAATGAAAAAGGTGAAGTCACAACAGATGCAACAGAAATCCAGAGGATCATTAATGCCTACTTTGAGAACCTGTACTATAATAAAAGGGAAAACACTGAAGAAATGGACAGATTTCTAGATACTTATTAATTACCAAAGTTGAACAAAGAAGATAAAAACATTTTAAACACCCCAATTACAATCAGTGAAATTGAAAATGTAATTAAAACCTTACCAACAAAGAAAAGCCCAGGTTCTGATGGATTCACTGCTGAATTTTATAAGACATTTAGAGAAGAACCACTACCATTACTCTTCAAACTTTTCAATAAAATTGAAATGGCAGCAAAACTTCAAAATTCATTCCTGAAAGCAAGTATCACTTTAATTCCCAAACCAGGGAAAGATGAAACTAAAAAAGAAAATGACAGGTCAGTCAAACTCCTTAATGAATATAGATGCAAAAATCCTTAATAAGATGCTAGCAAACAGAATACAGAGGATGATCAAGAAGATCATACAACCTGACCAAGTCAGATTTATTCCAGGGATGCAAAGATGGTTCAGCATATGTAAGTCAATAAATGTAATACACTATATTAACAAAGTCAAGGGCAAAAACCATATGATCCTATTGATAGATGCAGAAAAAGCATTTGAGAAAATTAAACACCCATTCATCATAAAAACCCTGCAAAAAATTACAATAGGTGGTCGATATTTCAACTTAATAAAGGTTATCTATGAAAAACCAAAAGCCAAAATCATATTAAATGGCCCAAAACTGAAAACTTTCATTTTAAAATCAGGAACAAGACAAGGATGCCCACGATCACCACTCCTCTTCGATATAGCTCTGGAAACATTAGCCATAGCAATTAGACAAGAGAAAGAAATTAAAGCAATAAAGATAGGAAAGGAAGAAGTTAAACTGTCATTATTTGCTGATGATATGATACTCTACACTGAAGACCCAAAAAACTCCACCAAAAGACTTCTAGACTTAATTGACACTTTTAGCAGAGTAGCAGGATACAAGGTCAACACTCCAAAATCAATAGCCTTCTTGTACACAAATAATAGACTCACTGAGAGAGAAATTAGGGAAACAATTCCTTTAATAATAGCATCCAAAAAAAATGAAGTATCTAGGAATCAACCTAACAAAAGAAGCAAAAGACCTCTACACTGAAAACTGTAGCACTCTGAACAGAAAGATTAATGAGGATATAAGAAAATGGAAAGATAGCCCCTGATCCTTGGTAGGAAGAATCAACATAGTGTAAATGACCATACTACCAAAAACTGCTATACAGATTCAGTGCAATGCCCATTGAAATTTCAACACTATATTTCACAGAACTCGAAAAAAGAATCCAAAAATTCATTTGGAACCATAAGACAACTAGAATAGCAAAAGCCATCCTATGCAACAGACACATGGCAGTGGGTATAACAATTTCCAATTTGAAACTATACTACAAAGAAATGTGATAAAAACAGTATGGTACTGGCAAAGAAACAGACCTGAGGATCAGTGGAAGAGATTGGAAGACACAAAAACAACTCCAGATGTACTCAGCTACCTCATCTTTGACAAAGGAGCTGACCATCCTCACTGGAGGAAAGATAGCCTCTTTAATAAATGGTGTTGTAAAAACTGGATCTCAACCTGCCAAAGATTAAAACTATACCCTTATCTCTCACCATACTCTAAATTAAAATCCAAGTGGCTTAAAGATCTAAATATTAAAACAGGAACACTAAACTTGCTGGAAGATAAGTTAGGCAGAACTCTGGAAGACAGACTTTGGAAACTCTGAAGACAAACTCTGGAAAAGACTTTATGAACAAATCCTCAGTATCACGGGAACTAGCAGAAAGAATCAACAACTGGGATCTCATCTTATTGAAAGACTTCTGCACTGCAAAAGAAACCATCAACAGAACTAAGAGACAACCTACAATGTGTGAAAAAATTTACCAGCTGCTCCTCAGACAAAGGACTATTATTTAGAATATATAAACTGAAACAATCAGCCCCCCAAATATAAAGACCCAATTTAAAAATGGGCATCTGAAATGAACAGATATTTCTCAGACAAAGAAGTAAAAGAAGCAAGTAAATATATGAAAAAATGTTCTATATCACTGGTCATTCAAGAGATGAAGATGAAAACAACACTGAGATTCCACCTCATCCCATAAAGAATGGCTGCTATCAAGAAATCATACAATAACAAATATTGTGGGGAGAAAGGAACCCTTCTCCATTGTTGGTTGGAGTGCAGAGTGGTGCAACTACTATGAAAATCAATATGGAGATGCCTCAAAGAGATGGGACTAGAAGTTCTATTTGACCTAGCCATCGCTCTGCTGGGTATCTTTCCAAAAGAATTAAGAGAATCATATCACAGCAACATATGCTCACCTATGTTCATAGCAGCACAGTTTGTAATAGTTAAATGGAAACAGCCCATTTGCCCATCCGTTGCAAACTGGATAGAGAAGATATTTTTTGAATAAAATGGAATATTACTCAGCCATAAAGAATTAGAGATTAGAGTCATTCATAGGAAAATGGATATATTTTGAGGATATACTCCTAAGTGAAATAAATAAGTCACACATGCGTAAATACCAAATAGTTTCTCTGGTGTGAAAAACTCTAATAGTACATAAGATCCTAATGAGATAATTAACAATGTGAAATAGGAAGAAAAGGGCTAAAGATGTAGGGAGAGTGGGAAGGGTAGGGGAAAGGTAATAAGGGAAAAGAAAAAGCATGAGAAAATGAAAAAATGGAAATAAAGTGTTTGTATATGGGGAGGGGAGGGGGTGAAGGGAGGGCAGGGACAAGGGGCAAAAATGAGAACCAAGACCTGTCATGCAGGGGTACAAGATCCCAGTGATGAATATAACTGTACTGCGTGCCCGGAATGTACCAATAAACTCAGTAAAAAGAAAAAAAATTCTTATGGAAGAATTAGCTGAGGAACTAATAAGGATATATCATAGGTGAAATTGATTAAAATTTCTTGTTTTTAATTTTTATTGTTATGCGTTTACTGTACCTGATGTCTACCTTCATCTTAGAGAATAGGTCCGTGTGCGTAACACATATTGATTCTTAGTATTTCCTTTCCCCCCACTCCCCTCCCTTTCTCCCATCTAGGTCCTCTTCCCTCATTTTTATTATCATGTTCCTTTACTTCACGTTTGTGACGTATACTGATGACAATCATTTCAGGTACGTAGTACATCTACATCACACACTTGAAACCTTTTTTTAAGTCCCTACCCTCTATCCTTCTTCCCCTACCCTTGATCTTTTGGTCCTTTTTCCATTTGCATAAATTCTATCTCCCTGTTTCCTTTTATCAATTTTTAATTTTGCTCTTTGTTTGTATTTTGGATTATTCCAATGAGAGAGCATTTAAACTTCTGTATCTGATTTATTTCACTAACATAGTGTTTTCAAGGTGTATCTGTTTTCTTCCAAATTACTCAAATTTATCCTTCTTTATAGTAGAGTAGCATTCCAGTATATATAGATGCCACATTTTCTTTAACCATTCGTCTGTTGATGAACATACAGGCTGCTTCAAAGACTTAGCTATTATGAATTGTGCTGCTATAAACATTGGTATGCACTTATGGCTGTAATATGATATCTTTAACTCCTTCAGGAAGCTACCTAGAAGTACAGTAGTTGGGTTGATTTTTTGAGAAATCTCCACACTGAGTTGAATGATTCTCCTGCCAATGATTTTTAAAATAATCCACAAGTATTAGCAGCTTATTAAACTCAAATAAAAAAGAAAATCCTTAACTCTTTAGATTTAAAGAATGTTCTGTATGTTCATTGAATTTCCATGTGCTTTCATTATTTTTTGCTTGATCTAGTAAGAATGAGATCATAAAAGATTCTCTAGGTAATGGATTCTGACCCTCTAAATCTATACTAGATTAAGGCAAACCAAGTAGATGGAAAGAAAAATGCACTTTAGCCTGATTTCTCTTTCTACAATTACTTAATATACTAATAAACATCTGTGAATAACTATATACAACCTCTTTTTATAACACGCCATGAATGTAAATTATAATTTCTAAGAATTAGATGTTTACCAATAGTTTTTCTTTTGAAAATGAGAATCCAAATATATTATGTTACTCTGATTTTTGTAGTGAATGACAAAATATAGGTTACTGAAGAAATTAAGTTGTTCTTTATTTTGAACATTATAATGCTCAAACATTGTATTTTGAACAATGTATATTCATTGATTAAGTAACTCTTCTTATGGTGGAAGAATTCAAAACGTAAATGATAATTATGCCAAGAACTGGATCAGATTGAGTGGAGAAACCTACCAGTGTCTCTGTTTCCCTAGCAGGATAGGTTGGGCTGTACAGTGTGTTAGCCATGAAAGAAAATTATCTTGTATATCAGGTGTGCTGGGGACAGAGTGGGCTGAGGGATAAGTACCAAGAATTTTCCAGAAGTACTGGAAGTGTGCACTACACCCTGCTGACATTCTGCTTTTCAGAACTCCATGGATCTGAGCCCATGAATGAGGCTGTAGCCATGACTGGGAAAGGAAATGGGGATTTATAACAAAACTTCTTCAACATCAGGCCTGGATTGAAGATTTTTCAAATAGTCCTGAGCCCATATCATTCAGGAAGGTTTAAATTACCAAACAATTAACTTCTTACCAATAAGTTAAGAGCAAAGACTATGACAATTTATAAGTTTATTAGAATTTATGTATATTTTATAATGTTTATTTACTATTTCGTGTTTCTGATTAGCAAAGATAATGACATGAGGCCACCTCTGGCTAAATCTTGTGGCAATTAGCTTTCAAATGGCTCCCAAGAATCCCCATCTCCTGATATTCCTGTGTCCACTGGCATAATGTTTCTGGAGTTTCTGGATCTGTGTGGTAAATAGAATATGGAATAACGTGTCACGTCCGAGATGACGTTATAAATGACTATGGCTTTCATGGCTTCTACTCACCACCCTCACCCTCACACTCTTCTCTCTCAGATGTGAGGACTACGAACAGTCAGTCACCTGAGCAACTGGGCAGGAAAGCTGATCCTGAATCCCAGCGGGACTTCCCGTTGGTAGCAGATCTAAATGCTATGTCCACAAAGAATCACTCAGCTGGGCCACTACAAGGTTTCAAAAGATGAGAAACTAGATGACAGAGGAAGCATTTGCTGTTTTATTACATGAAGTTTTTGGGTGATTTGTTCAGAAATAACAGACAACTTGTACAGACTTTCTGCAGTGTGCTTCTGGTGTATTTTGCATTTTTTCTCATGACGCTTGAAAAGTATAATGACAGTTTCCTGTCTATCTTCCGAACTCGGCATTAAGCTCACTGAGGATAGAAACCCTGTGTAATACACATCGCTCTGTACTTGACTGGTATTGTGACAGTAAAGGAAAAAATGAATGAACAGATTTGACTAGGTAGCATTTGTAAGAAATCTAAATGTTTTCTGTGTTTTCACTGATTCTATAGTTCACACATAGCTTACTCCAAAATCCCCAGGAAGGAGAATGAGGGTGTTTTAGAATAGCAAACATGCCTACCTTCAATAGTCTAATAAACATTCAATTTTCAATATAAAGTAGGCAGTGATGAACTTGAAATTCCTAAATTTCAAATGCTTATTTATTAAAGGGATAAAATTATATGCTAATTAATTCATTGTTTAATTCTGTGTCTTATGGGCTGGGGATTTCGCTCAGTGGTTCCACTGCCTGCCTCGCAAGTGCAAGGTCCCAAATTCGATCCCCAGTACAAAAAAAAAAAAAAAAAAAAAAAAAAAAAAAAAAAAAAAAAAAAAAAAAAAAAAAAAAAAAAAAAACAATCCATGACATACGTTTTTCAAGCATTTCATGTAGACTTTTTCAGTTTATCACTGAACCTGTCCTGGGAAGGGACTTGCTTTGTGAACGCAGATGTGGGGTCTGAGAGCGTAAGGAAGCGGTTTCCCCTGAGCAACAAAGCTCACTGCTGGTGACGTCATGGCGACAGCCCAGACAGCGACACTCCTTCCACAGCTGGAACTCACCCGACAGGTGCCTATGCTCGCAGGGATGCAGTGACTCTGTCTCTCTCTCTATCTCTGTCTTTGTCTCTCTTTCTTCCTGTCTCTCCTCTCTTCTTTCTCTTTAAATCGCATTAGCATTGTTTCATTTTGTGACATATTATTTTCATTATGTGTGGTAATTTACACAAATCTTGTTCTCATCCCTTCCAGATTCTAAACATTCTGAGGGAGCAGATCAGAGAATACCTCTGACTATCTCTGCTATAACTTACAATATACTTTCTTATGTAGATAACAAAAACCAATAAAACCCTACTGAATTGACTCAGAAAAAAACTTTATAAAAAGTGACTAGCAAAACTATTAAATCTCTGTTATTTTTAGCAACAATATAGTAAAAATATACATTTAGCTTTATGTAACCAATACCACATAGGTACTTTTTAGCTGAATTCTGTAGCTAGTGTTTTCTCAGTGAAATGGACCTTCTAAAGGAGAACACTGACTTTTTTTCCCTAAAAATTTTGAAATTTTGGCACTAGGTCATTTGGCTAATGACACAATAATAAGTTAATATTAATATCTAACATTATTTAGTACTTGCAATTTAATGTTCAAAACATTAGAATAGACAGAATATAATAATCTTCATATTTCTGGTCATTTACCCCAAGTCACACAGCTGAGAAATGATAGAAGTAGGATTCAGGATGAGGTTACTAAACCAGAGGGCCCACGCTTTTAATCACAAAAATCAATAATAAATTGCACCTGTAGGGTAACTTCCAATAAAAAGTCTGTCTGTGTACTGCATGATCTCACATATAGGGAGGAGATATAAAAAGGTGATTGCATGCATGTTGAAAATGGAATGTTGGTTATGAGAGGATGGATGGCGGCGGGGGGAGGGATGGACAAAATAAATCAATAAGTACTAGATTATACCCAGACAGCAGTCAGAAGTTCTGGTGTTCTATTGCACAGTAGGCTACATAACAACAGGGTATTATACACTGTGAAAAACTAGAAGAAATGAATTTAAAAATTGTACCATAAAGAATTGATAAATGACCAATAAACTTAATGAAAAAATTATACATATTTACAGAGATAGACATGTTTAGCCTGATTTGAACATTACACAATTTATACATGTATTGAAATATCACATGGTACTCTTTAAATATGCACAGTATAATTTTTATGCTTTTATGTATTCACTAATACAAGAAGGGGATTTACATATATCTCTTACACATTTTTATTAAACTAGACTGTGGGATGCACCGAGGTGAGGATCATGAGCTTTTTTAAAATCATTATACCCTTTTTGTGCCCAGTGGGTATTTTGAAAGGTAAGAATTCAATAAGTTTGTAATGGAATTATTAATTAATATATAAGTAAATTCATGGTTTAACTGGTTTGAACAGCTTGTCCAGGTTTATCTCTTATTTTTCCATTGGCTGGTAGCCACAAATATCAGGAGTGCCCTTGGAAGTATGATTGACTTGAAGCGAGTAACAAATCTGTTCCTTTTTGATGAAAAGCATTTCCTATCCCTGCACACTTGACCCCATGGATGGTCCCAGCAAGACAGACAGCTATGAAAATAGAGGCATCAGTTCTTTTTTTCTCTGTTACTTTCACTTTATGTATAAAGTCAATTGTTATCTTAGAAAACCACATTTCGTACCTTAGAGTTACCATTCATTGTGCCTTAGGATAGAGGAAAACAGCATGGAAATGGATAACTCTTTCTTGAGTAAGTTGTTCTTCCCCATAAGTGGAATTCTATCTCTGTAGCTCAACTCTGTGACTTTCAATTTCTTCCCCTACAATATCTAGTTAATAAAGTTCACTTCTTTGTAGCTTGCAGTAGAGAGCGCGTCTAGCCTCTTGCTCAGTACTGACACAAGGTGACATCAGTGCTGTTAACGAGGAGCATCTGACAGAAAGCCGCCCACTGGCCTATGGCCCACAGGCATCATCATGCTTCCTCTTGGTACTGAGTAGGGAGACATTGATCTCAAGTTCCCTGACTTCACAGAGAGGTCATGGGACCAGGCCTGACTCACAAAGCTCCAATCTGAAAGAACTGGACTCAGAACCCAGGTCTGTTAATCTCCAAGTCTGGAATTTTACCCAGTAAGAACATTTGCCTAAATGTCTGTGGTAGTTCTCAAAAAGACTACCTATATTTGCCATTCTCAAAAAAGTAAGAATGGATGGAGCGACTGTAGAGGCTCAAGTAAAGGAGAAAATTATACAGATATTTGAACACCAGACTCTTCAGTCACCGTTAATTCACTAAAGCTCTTAAGGAGGAAGATTATGGGTTTTCTTACCTTAATGAAAGTAGACAAACTGAGAGCAGGTCGATTTCATGTTTTTGTTAATGTATTTTTTTCTCGTGATGGTTAACGCTGGGAGAAATTTAGAACATAGCTTAAGCACAGTGTAAACTGACATAAGAATTGATATGGTGCACTAATGTTTTGCCAGCAGTGTTGAACAGATTGTTACACATATTGGCTGCCTATTCAGGAGAGTTGAGGAAAATCACTCCACGTGGTCTGTGTTCCAAAGGGTACCACTTCCACAATGCTGCCTGACTTAGACAAGTGGCTTCTGAAAAATCTTAACAAACTTGATATAAAATGTAATGATCCAAAGGTATAGGGTATATGACTGACTCATACCGATATAGTAGGATTTAAGGAATTGTATTCAGTGTAGAGCACTACTCATGATACTTGTGCTGGGTTTATTTGTTTCTGGCCCACTTAAATTATTTCTGCTTTTGCCTGTTGCTTTTCTCTTGTGATCACTCCTGCTGTTTCCAACCAGAGAGAGCCCATTTTTTTAGTGCTCTTGCCTCTTAAAAAGTCAGGAGTTATTGATAATGCATGTTGAAAGCATATGAGCTCAGAAGGTTGAGCTTCCTGATGTATGAAACAGTGAAATAAATTGAAAAGTTGTATGAAAAGTGGACAATTTATATATTAAAATTATAAAACATTCTCAGGAAAATATTCCATTTAAAAAGTTCCAAATAGATAAATATATGACAAATTCAAAATCTCATCACAGCAGGCATTAGTCTTCAAGAACATCTAAAACAAAGATACTATATCCTTTTCATGAAATGATGAGTATGAAATAATGACCTATAAGTGTGAATAATGAAATATAAACACATCTGGTCATGGAAAAGGAGAGTTTGCCTGGGACACTACTGCAAGGAAGATGCTGTGGTTTCACTGACTGAATCAAAAAGAAGGCAATAAATGCAGGTGCTGTCAGAGGTGCGCATGTTTTCTGTGCAATCTTCCCCTTCCTTTGTCAGTAATTTGGCAATGGTGATGTCTCATCTGGGAGATATTGATGAGTTATTTAAAAGAGACAGATATGTTAAGATGCCCTGGAGACTGGTATGAGCATCAAAATTTGAGAGATGACTGGCCTAAAAGTTGTAGTCATTTCTCATATGATTCAGTCAGTCTTTAAACATTATGAAATCAATTCCATGAGGAGAGATTTGCAATGTTATTCAAGGTAATATTTCAATGAAGAGATCATTAAAAGCAGCAGATGATGCTGGGATATATCCTCATAAAAGCAAATGTGTATTTTGCATCTACAGGTGATTTTCACTATACATAGGCTACTTTTAGGATTCCAGTAACCCACAAACTGTTGATTTACCCATATTACAGATTATCAACATTTATAGAAAATATATTTAAGCATGGTTAGGCAATTAGTAAATGTAGTCTCATGGACCTGGGGCTTGTTCAGTTTGGTAGTTAGGAGTACTGTTATTTGGGAGACACAAGAAAATCAAAACTCAGTCCTAATACCCAAGTGTCAAGATTGTTTGCTAAAGATATTTAGGAATTGGAATGGGAGCTCATTGGTCAGAGATGCATTACTCAATGAGAAAACAACACATATTCTTAAATCCAATTTTGTTTAAGAGAAGCAAAGTCTGTCTGCCAGTGACAAAGTGTTCTGGCTCAGCAAGACGTCACTTAGAATGCAAGCTTGGAAGTACATGTTTCATGGAGAAATTTAAGATATTCTATAATGGGAGGAATTTGGTAGTTCCCCAAATCTTACATTATCATTGTCGAAAAATGTCTTTATCTATTTCAATCTAATGTGGATAGGATGTCTTTTACAAGATTTTGTTAACACTAACTGGGATGCAACCAGAAACCTGAAAATTGCAATGAGTTAGCATTAATCTAGAGCTGCATTGTCAGCTGGAGGCACACTATTTAAGCAGAGGGCTTCTGAACTGATAAGTGATGCCCTTGTGCAGAATTGTGGCTTGTCCTCATTAAAAAGTGGTCAGGTATTGTATAAATTTACTCCAAATAAAAATAATATGAAAACACTGTTAAGCCTGAGATGCTCAAGGGAATTTACATTGTAATTGGTATATTTTTCTCTTAGATTGCCTTGAAATTTGCCAGTGTTCCGAAAAGAAAAAGAACATAATTTGTAGCGTGACTTTACTAGTTTCGACGCTTTTCTGAAAAGCCCTCTGTAAGAATAGCATAAACTCTATCATTTATGCACCTCCAGATGGGACTTGATTTAGATAATTAATGAGAAAATGCTATACTTTGAACATCAATGTATCTGCTGTTTCATTTTCTGGGTTATCTCTGAGCCTTGGTGAAAAAATATGTATTAACGATAACTAAAGGGAATTATAGAAATGTGTGTGTGTCTCTTTCCCAACAGAGGTGTGGATGCTACAAATTACAGAAAAGACCTCCCACCACTGGAAGACCAGTGAGGACCAGAGGACCAGAGCCGCGTGGGCACTTCCACCAACCCAACCCAATACCCACACCGCCTTTGGCCTCCTGGCTACAATTGTATCTCATCTATACTTCAGAGGCACAGGGGGTCTTTGCCCTGAGCTACAGCAGAAGTGAATAGTAAGAGGGCCTTAGTCTGTCTAAGTTTCCAACCCTCAGGTAAAGCTACTATATTGATCAGTTGATTCATTATAAACACTGATATTGTATCTCCGTCCAGAAAGAATGGCTATTTTCAAGAAATCAACTAATAACAAATGCTAGCAGGGTTGTGGGGAGACAGGAACCCTTCTTCATTGCTGGTGGGAGTGCAGACTGCTGCAACCACTGTGGGAATCAATATGGAGGTATCTCAAACAACTAGGATTAGAAGTCCCATTTGACCCAGCTATTCCTCTGCTGGCTATCATAACCACATTTATAGAGGCGGGGTTTGTAATAGCTAAAATTTGGAAATAGCCCAATTGTCTATCAGCTGGAGACAGGATAGAAAAGATGTGGGTTTTTTTTTTAATATAAAATGGAGTACTACTCAGCCATAAAGAATGAGAAACTACTGATATTTATAGCTAAGTGGGTGCACATTGCGACCATACTCTTAAGTAAAATTAAGACACTCATGTGTAAATACTGAATAGCTTCTCTGGTGTGAAAAACTAAAACTGTAAATAAGGATCAAAATGTATAATTGATATTGTGTAATAAGGAAGAAAGGTTTAATAGAATAGAGGAAGTCATAGGGGTATGGGAAAGGTTAAAAGGGAAGAGAAAAATATGTTAAAAAGAAAAACATGAAAGCAATGTCTTTGTAAACAGGGAAGGGTGGAGGGGCTGAGGGGAGCATTGGGCAATAGGGAAAAATAAGAACCAAGATAAGGCATGGAGAGGTACAAGATCCCAATGATGAAGGTAGCTGAATTGTATATCTAAAATGTACCAATAAGATTAAAAAAATAAAGACAAAGTCATAATCAAGTGTCCAGGGGCTTAATTCAAAAGAATCTGAGTTAGAGGAAATTTGGAGAAAAATGAAGCTCACAGAACAAACTGGCTTCTTCTGTGTAACTTTATTGAGTACATTAAAAAATATACAAGAAAAAATGCACCTAAATAAACCCAACCTAGGGCATTTCTTCTTTCAGGAACATATTCAGGGTGGTTTAGCAGCCCAAACAGAAAGCAGTCTTCCAAAGATGAAAAGTTTCTGTTTTTCTTCTCATCCTGCTTCATAGGGGGGCCATACCCCTGCCAAAGGAAAAATTGCCTTAGTGTGCTGGTCTCCAGCTATAAAGAAAGAATAAAATCCTTGTAGAGTTGAAGGGTCTTCTGGTCTATGAGCTTCCTGGTCTAGGAGCCTTTTAGTTTTTTGTTTTTGTTTTTGTTTCTGTCTCATTGAGTTTATTGGTAGTGGCACAGTTTGTAATAGCTAAAACTTCGAAACAGCCTACATGCCCATCAGTTGAAGACTGGACAAAGAAACTGATTTTTCTACAAAATGGAATATTATTCAGCCATAAATAATGAGAAACTAGAGTCATTCATAGGAAATGGATGCATATTGAGGTCATATTCTTAAGGAGCTTTTTTACATATTCAAAAAAATACAATGCACTACCAGGGAAACATCTAGCACTTACAACTCTTGGGGAGATGGCACCCTCCCATCCTGTATTCATTCATCATGTGCAGCCAAGCAGGAGCCTCCAGCACTGTTAGCAAGCATCCCTCTCCACAACACTCACACACTTTCCCCTCACTTGTGCCTTAGAGCCATGGGGATTTATTTCATCATACTCTTTCTTCCCATTTTTGTCAGTCATAGGATGCTCAGGGTTCTCAGATCACGGTTCATTTCCAGGACATCAATTTCCATAATTTGTGCATATTCTTTTCCTGAAACCTTTCAATTTATGCCCTGGAATTCAAACTCAATTATGACTAAAATTCCCCATTGTCTTCAAATCCTTCTTTCACGTCTTTCTTTGCTGTCTGATTTTATGGGAAAACCGAGTCCTCGGAGGACAATTCTCCACTGCGGTCCTCTCAAGTGAGGGCTTGTTTTTGTCATCAGAGCACTTTTCTGCTTGGGCTAGAGTGGGTTACCGCTCAGCCCTCTTTTCCCATCCTTCCTGCTTCCAATCTGTTCAAACTCTTCTCCATGCTCAACCCAAACCCCAGCTGGGCATTTTATTTTATCTTTTATTGAACCAGGACTGTTCTTGTCCTCACTAACCAATCTTTCAACACCTTTTACTGGTTCCTTAAGGACTCATTTTCACTCTCTTAAAGAGTGCTTTCTGTGCTTTAATTCTTGAGAATCTTAGGATCCACCCAGCTCTTTGTTTTAACGCCATGGTCCCTCTGCCCCTTGATGTTCTCTTCAGTAATTTTTTTCCTCCATTTCTCTCAGCCACTCACTTCTCAGTAATTTCTTAGACCTTTTCTTGCAATTTTTTCAGTTTTCTCACTCTCATGATGAAATTCCCAATCCTTTGACCAACATGCATCTAAAATCCCCTTGATCTTCCACCTTTTCGCTTTCTCTCACCCCTTTTGTGTCCTCATTCCTCACCCCCACCCAGTGTGTATGTCGTGATCGGCTTGATAATCATGGTCTTCCACACACCTTCACCTTCCTACATCTCTTGGTCCTTTTCTTTTTTGCAAAAAAAAAAAAAAAAAAAAAAA
>NW_022900915.1:30913723-30945794 GCF_012274545.1 Fukomys damarensis | reverse complement strand
AAAAAAAAAAAAAAAAAAAAAACAAAAGAAAAATCTAACTCCCTATTGGGGCAGGAATTATGTACATCCTGTTCATTGCTAAATATCCAGCATCTGTACCAGTGCCTAAAACACATGAAGCACTTAATAAACATACTTTAAGTGAATAAACAAATTGTTTATTTATAAAATAATGTCAGTTAGGTCTAATATATGAGTTGGATCCATGATACTCACCATGAACCAGAACTTGGTTGAAATTCCTAAATGATGAGCAAATTTTCCCCATTCCCCCCCCATCTACCCCTTCTTCTTCTCCTTCCTCTTCTTCTTCTTCTCCTTCTCCCTCTCCCTCTCTCTATTTTCCTGTGTCTTTTATTTGTCAACATTTTTTTGTCCTCAAAGACCAAGAGCTTATGTATACCTACCTAGTGTATGTTTCATGACTGATCTTGCTTTTACCACACAAAGATCTGTGGATAAAGTAATTAAAAAGTGGTTTCTATTAGTGACCTAGGAGTACCATTATAAAGATCCATAAATTGAATGTCTTCCTCTAGAGAAATGCATCATCTCACAATTCTGGAGGAAAACATCCTTGATTAAGGATAGCAACATGATTGTCTGTGAGAAAGAATATGTTCTAGGCTATTCCTTAGCTTCTGTTGGCTTACTGGCAATCTTTGGTATTGATATACCAAATAGAAGCATCACCCGATTTCTGCTTTATCTTCACATGGCACTTTCCATGTGCACACACATATATGTAAGTGTGTGTATGTGTCCGGATTTCTCCTTTTTATGAAGTTATCAGTTATACTGATATAAGGTCCATCCTAATGCCCAAAACTTATTTTGTACACTTTCTGAAGTACTAGGGGTTAGGATTCAATATATGAATTACAGTTGGAAGCAATTCAAACCGCAGCAAAATTTATATCTGTATGACGGAATAGCACACTGCCAGAGGGAATGAGGGCGTGATGAGTCTGAACTTCTCATTCGGAGAACGGCAGAGAGCAAGCAACTTAATGATGAAAAGAATCCCTTAGGTTTAGACCCTCTGATTGCCTCACTCAACCCATGTGCTTCTACATTCCCTGAAGAAAAAATGCTTAATAAAGATAATTAGGATGCATAATAATTAGCAAGGAACTTAGGTCAAGATAGTACAATGTCATAGATTTCACTTTAAAATTAATTCCTCATAATGGAAGCAATTTACATGCAGAAAATAATTGAAATATTTTAATCCAATTTAACACAGTTCCAAGAGAAATCTTGAAAGATGAAGCAACAGATGTCCTCCTGCCCGGGCGGATGGTAGTGTGGATACCCAGGGGAGACCCACGGAATGATGGGTAATGAATGGCGTGCTTATTTTGTGCCAGGCGCAGCCTTTAATGTCTTCCAGCAAATCCAAATATAGAGATTACTTTTTTCAAGGCTGAAAACATAACAGATGTTGCTACCTCTGAAGTGGTAGAGCAGTGACTTACTGGGGTTGAAGCATGTTTCAGCGAAAGTCCAAGCTCAACTGTGAAACTAAAGTGAGGCTCTCATAAGCTGAACAGATTTCTCTAGAGAATGAATTGAAGAGAAGAAGGAATTCTGATTTTTTTTTCAAATGATCAGCACGTATCTTAATTCAGCGAGCATGAGTGATGCCCTTATTGTGTGTCTTCTGTGCCTTACATGCAAGTTACTTTCAGATAACACACAGTTCCTCACCTCAATCTGCTCAGAATCTAGTGAGAAAGTCAAGAAAGTTACTCTTGTTATGCAGTGAAGCAAATGTCCTAAAGAGGTTGTTTGAGGAGTACAGAAAAGCCGCACATCCCTTTTCATTAGCCTGGTTTAAGGGGCATCCTGAAGGAACAATTGTCTGACAACAAAAGAGGACAGGGTGTTTCAGGGGGCAGGAGGAGCAAAAACAGAGGCATAGACACCAGGAGCTAGGTGGAAAAATAGCACAATAAGTCACTCAAAATTGCTGGAGCACATTTTCATGTTTGAACTGTATTTTTAAAAAACGTAGAAGCTATTAAAATTTGTAAAGAAGAAAGATATGACTGAATTGGAAATTGAGAAACTTTACCCTAGCAGTAATACAGAGAATGAGTCAAAAACAAATGAATAAAAAATCAGAAAGATTAAAAAGCAGGGTGAATCATTTTGCTGTTATCTTGGCAGGGAGGCCCTTACCTGAAATGGCAGATGTATGCACTCGAAGTCCAGCTACTTGAAAGGGTAAAGCAAGAGTCTCCCTGAGCCCAGGAGTTAGTGACCTGCTAGGGGTGCAGTAACAAGATATAGAGATTTATGAGATGTTATCATAAAATCAACAGGAGGGTGGATTAAGTGAATCAAGTGAGAAGAGGGAAGAGGAATCCTGTGGCGCAGGTGTACTCTATGGCTTTGCTTACTCTGTTGATGGGTACATGGGTACTGCGCCACATAGAGATATTTAGCTACCACCAGATAGGTGGCCTCGGGCCGTGGCTGAAGATGGGTACTTGAATGAGCACTGTCTTCTTCACTCAGTAGAACAAAACCCCTTAAATTCAGAGTAAAAATTAAGAAAAGGGATAAAGAATATTTTTTTCTTTTAAAACAAAAACTACAAAGGTAAAGAAAAAAACAGGAAAATGCTGTCATGAATAATCTCAGTTCGAGAGGGGAGAATGCTTAGCAATACTGAATATCACTGGAAAGCTAGCAACAAAAATGACAGAAAGGCTCCTAAACCTTAAAAAAAGAAAGTCATTGAAAACCTTGGTAGATGTAGTATTTATCAATAAATATCTTAAATAATTAAATGTAGTTAATCTTGTGTACTGATACTTAATGTCTATGGTAGCGAAATAAAACATGACTGTGTTCCCTTAGAACTCCCACTGAAATACGAATGAAATAAAGCTACAAGAAAATGGAAAAGATAAAAGTAATGATGTACATATCTACCAGAAAGAGATAATATGTTTGGAGTAGGTTTGGGTGTCAACTTTTATTTCTGTAGTACTCTACAGATTTTTTATGGATTATAAACAGTAGGGCAAGAGAAAGGATGAGGGGAGATAGATTATGATGTGAATTTTTCTTGAAGTTGTAGTAATGGAGTGTTTGTGTCATCAGACAGACATAGAAATTTCCAGCAGAGATATCAAGCAGTTTTTCTGCCACAACATCTATTCTTTTTCCTCATTTCCTCCATTTTCTCACCCTGGGCTTTTCTTCCCCTCTGACAGAGTCATCAATACAAAAAACAGCTGTATTCATGGGAGCACAATACTTTATCGTATTGCTATTGGAAAGCCAAGGATTCCACTGTTCGTGCCAGGTTGTTACAAATCATTGAAACCAACTAAGACCCTCCCTCCCACCTGTGAATTTTAGTGGAGTGCTTTTTTAGAAATCGATTTAAAAGGAACTTTCAGAATAAATCTTCACGTGTTGAAATTTACATGTAAAAACTATTCAGCTCTGTGAACATCGTTGGTGTCTTTGTTGGCTTTTTGTTGCCATTGCTAAATACCTGATACTGGTGCTTATAAAGAAAAGAGGTTTATTGTATTTCTGGAGGCTGGAAAATCTGAGAAGATGGCACTGATATCCACTAAGTGCCTTTTGGCTGAATTATTGCATGATAGAGGGCATCGTGTGGTGAGACAGGACAAGGGCAGCAGAGAGAGTTTGCTTTTGTAAATGGTGACTTCTCTAATAAGCCACTATTAATCTACAAATGAATTAACCTGTTCATGAGAGCAGAGCCTTTTAAACTCAATCTGCTTTTAAAGTTCTCATTTTCAAATATCATCAACATAGGACTTTGTGGATCAAGTTTCTAATGCATGGTTTTCTAGAGACAAATGTAAACCATAGAAAATGAGTTTTACAAGGTTGGAGACATAGAGAAAGCAGGTTGAAAAACAATATATGCATGACATTGGGGCCTGCGGGTAGGAGAGGGATGTTTTGACCCATTCTGTTTCTTGACCACTCTATATTGAGGCTCCCGGCTCCATTTCTATGTTAAACTTCCCAGTCTTTTTGGTGATAGACAGGTGGGAAGCTTTAGCTTTTCTGTAATTGTAGAAAAACTTCAATGTTATAGATTCCTCCAATTCTACTATTATTATGTAAATAAGCTTTGTTTTTTCCTACAGACAGATGTAGGAAAAAGAAGCAGCAAGCAGGGCTGGGGATTTAGCTCAGTGGTTCTGCCGCCTGCCTCACAAAAACAAGGTCCTGAGTTTGATCCCTGGAACCAACCAACCAACAAAGAAGCCACAAGCAGGCAAATGGTCATGGTAAATCAAAAAATTAGAACATAAAATTAGCTTTCCCCTAAGTACTACAAGCTAGCTATTGTTATACAAGAGTGACACATAGACACGGCTCTTTTAGTCTTTAAAGTGCTTCAGTTTTTACAATAAATTGTATAAACATTCTAGTTAACATCCTATTCTAGGATTCACAAGTTATCAGATATTAGGTGAGGGGCTCAGGAGCATCTTGAAAAAGCAGGAACTATTTCAAAATAAAATGTAATAAGTACTATTAATAGTTTTTGTTCCAGAGATTTTATTGGTGATCTACTTTTTAAAATCTTGCTATTATAATTAAAAAGATTAATCTGATTTGAAAATGGATAAATAGACTTTTCTCAACAGAAGATATACAAATGGTGAATGATTGTTTGAAAAACAGGGTTCAACATCACAATCATTGGGAAAATACAAAACCTCAATATCATCTCGTCACATTTAGAATGGTTATCATCAAAAAAGATTTTTAAAAAATGTTAACAAGAACATGGAAAAAGAGTACTCTTACACTCTATTGGCAGGAATATAAATTAGTACAGCCATTTGGGGAAACAGTATTGAGGACCTTAGAAAACTAAATGTAGAACAACCATATGATCTAGCAATTGTGTCAGTGACTATATATCTAAAAGAAATTAAATCAATAAACAATGAGATATCTCCACAATCAGCTGTACTGCAGCATTAGACACTACAGACAAGATATGGAAACAATCTAAATGTCCATCAATAAAATGTGACAAATAAAAATTAAATTTATTTATAAAACAACAAAGAAAATGGGGTATATGTACGCAACAGAATAGTATTCATCCATGAAAAAGACGAATTCTGTCATTTGTGATGACATGGAGAACATCATGTTAAACAAAAAAAGTGAGGCACAAGAAAGATAAATACCATATGGTTTCAATCACATGTGGAAGATGAAGTAGGTGACAGAGATTGAGAACTGTAAGGAAGAGAGGAGTCAAGAAAGCATTAGTTAACACCTATGAAAACACAGGAAGATTAAATTATAGTATTCTACAGCAAAGTAGGGTGACTGGTGGATAACGATGATGAAGTGCATATTTCAAAGGATCTTGAATAGATAATGTGAAATAGGAAGAAAATGTCTAACAGAGTAGGGGAAGTGGGAGGGTAGGGGAAAGAAATGAAGGGAAAAGAAAACATATGAGAAAAGGAAAAAATGGAAACAAAGACTTTGACAATTTGAAATCTTTTTAATACAAAATGTATAAATATTTGGGGCAATAATATGCTAATAATCTGATTTAATCATTGCACACATCACACAGTCCTCCATGAATACATATAGTTATTGTGTTTCAACTAAAATTTTCAAAAAAATATTATGAATATGTTAAATATATCTCTTAATAAAATATAACAGTGAGCCTATGTAGTCATATGAGGCTTGAAAGTTCATTTATTTATTAATGGTTAGTACTGTTTATTCCATAACTCTGTTTTCTACCTTAAAAAGCAATTTTAATATTTAGAATAGTGTTAACATAGTAGAGAGAGCTAGCATGGACCTCACTTTTAATACCTGATATGGTTAATATTTATATAAGCATGATAGCTTTATTACAATCAGTGAACAGTACACACACTCACACAAACACACATGTGCACACATTCTTAACTAAAGTCCATACTCTGTTCAAATTTCCTTAGATTTTACCTAACATACCTTTTCTATTCCAGCATCCTATCTAGGATACATATTCCATTTTGTTATAGTATGTCTGTAGGCTCCTCTTGTATGTGACAGTTACCCAGAGTTTCTGGGTTTTTAATGACTTGACTTTTTTTTTTTTTATTTACTGGTACTTTTAGGTATACAGTATAGTTACATTCATCATTGGGATCTTGTACAAGAAGCACTGGGGAGGTATTTTGTAGACTGTCTGCTGGGCTGTGTCTGGTGTGTCCCCCATGATTAGACTGAGGTTGTGAGTCTGGGAGAGGTATGAATATCCCGGGACAAAGTGTCATTTCCACCACTCCACAAAAAGAGAACATTCTATCAACATGGCTCATCACCAATGAAGCTGACCTCAGTCCAATGGCTGAGATGGAGCTTGTCGTCTTTCTCTACTCTAAGTGACTCTTTCCTTTCTTTTGAATATAGTGGTCCATAAAATGAATGTCATTGTACACGGCCCACACTTTAAACAGGGGGGAATTATCTTCTACCTCCATCAGCATCGAATATCCAAATAAATAACTTGAAATTCTTCTATGTGAAAAAGATTCTCTCTTTCTCTCTCTTTCTTTCTTTCCATCTTTCTTTTCTTTTCTTTTTCTTCTTTCTCTCTCTGTACACATTTATGAAGATTAAATCATTGATTAGAATCAGTAGGACCTACATGTAGTGCTTTATATTTTTGCTCAAATTATGAACCCTCTTAGCCACAGCAGTGCATAAGGGTGGGGGGCTGCCTTTGCATTGGTGTCTTTCTGCACATGCCTACCATGTATGTGTTTTTTTTTTTCCTAGCACTGACTTGCTGGCATTATACAATATTCCAGATTTTCCTTGTACATTTTTCTTGCACGTTCTGAAATATGCTGCTTTTGAAAGTTGCCTTGGTGCCTTTCATTGGAGAGCAGTAGTGGAAATCCAGAAGTGGGAACTAAGTGTACTCATTGCCACTGGGGTGTAATTGCTTCCAGTCACCTCAGATGGAAAAATAAGGAAGTACAAATGTACACGGCGATCTGTGCACATACTTGGGTCCATACTACTTCAAGTAACTGCCTATTCATAGTAAGTTAACATGAGCTCATGTTAAGGTCTACAACTTTACTACTACATGGGTTATTCCTATTCTCCTTATTTGTAAATTCTTGCTTTAACCGTGAGAAAACCGACTTCCACATGTGCCACCAGTTTAAACATTTAATTCAAATATAGGATGAGTTCCTCTTGGAATCAGAAGCATTTTGTATTTTTACTTTTTTCAGATTTTTGGAGGATGTAAATATACTCAATGTGCTATCATGGGATAGATCTCAAGTCTAAATACAAAATTCATTTTTATTTCATGTACACCCTATGCAAATTCCCGGAAGTTAATTGTTTACAATAGTTCTTATAATTTTATGCAAGAAACAAAGTTTCTTGGTGCGAAATTTTCCACCTATGGCATCATGATGGCACTAAAAATATTTCCAATTTTGAAGCTTTGTAGAATTCAGCTGGTCAGACTAGAAATGCTCACCATGTATTTGTAAAATAGTGTTTTAAAATAGTGTTAGGATTGTTAACCCCGATGCCCAAGGGAAACAGCTTTATCAACTGGAGTACAGTGCTGCTGTGTAATTGCTATTGCTTTTGTTCTCAGGAAATTGGTTCCTTTCCAAAATTATTTAGTTCATTACCTTTTCCCCCATCCCTTTAAACTATGTCATTTTATGCATTTGTAACACAGATTTTTTTTTATCATTCTGTAATCCATCCCGGAATCCACTCATTTCCTCATATTTTTAATAAAAATTTTTAAACATTGTTTCTCTCCTTGTTGTGCAAAGTTTCATGTATCTTCCAACATACATACAAAAATCATGTATACCACATTCAAATATTATTCAGTACTATCCAGAAACATAAAGATATATACACTGCATTTCTTCACCTATATTCACACCTTTTAAATGTACTAATCAGTTTACTGTATTTATGGTTTCTTTTTCAGAATATCATATAATTGAAATTATACAACAAATAGCCTCATCAGAATGATTTCTTTTACTTAATGTGCATTTAAGTTTCATCTATATTTTTCATAGCTAAATATCCCACTTCTTTTTGTGTTATTGAATACTATTCTCTTATACAGATGTAAAGTTTGGCCATTTAATAAAGGTCATCTTTGCCACTGCTACTCTTCTGATGATTTATAAAAGTGCTGTTATAAATTCACATTCAGTTTTTATCATGGATGCAATTTTTTAAATTATTTGGGGTAATGTTAGAACATGGTGATAAATACTACAGTGAGATTGTGTTAAGCTGTGTAAAAATATTCTAGAATCTTCAAAAGTAGCTGTGCTAGTTTGTACCCCTAAGAAAAATGAGGAAGAATCCCAATATCTCCTTCTTCTCACAAGGAAAGGGTTCTGTCCATGTGTTTTCAGGTTAGTCCCCCTCAGTGGTGCGTAGCACTATCTCCTACTGATAGAGGGCGTTGAGCATCAGTTCATGTACTCATTTGTCACATTTATATTTTGTTTGGTGCATTTTCTGATCATATATTCTGCCCACTTTTTATTAGTACATGTTTTCAGTACATAATGGTATTTTATCCTGGGGAGTTTATTTATATATGTACATTTTTAAAAATCTTAATTATGTTTTACCCCATTTCTTTCCATACCTCCTTGCTCTCTCCAAATCTTGTTCCTATTCCCAATTGCAAAAGCTCTATTTTCATAGGATTGTGGTTTATTGTTGAATTCCAAAGTACTTTTTATATTTTAGATATGTTATTTTAGGGATATATGTTGTTTAAATTTTCTTCCAAAGAGAAAGTATTTTCCTCTCTTTCTTCACTTCTTTCTTCTCTTAATGGTATCTTTTGCAAAGCAAATTTTTAATGTCAATCAAGGATAATAGTGTTTTTTAATTTTATGAACTACGGTATTAGTGTTATATCAGTAAATAGTATCAAACTCCAAATTACTTAGATTTCTTCCTATACTGTCTTCTGAAAGTTTAACGGTTTTGTTTTACATTTAAATCTTTGATTTATGATTTTGTTTAATTTTATTTTAAAAGGTGTAAGGTTTTTGCCCAGATTAATTTGTGCACTTCAACAGTTAATTATTCCAGCACCTTTCTCAATTGTCAGTTGAACAGCCTCTGCTCCCTGGTGAAGGATCAGCTTAGCAGATTTTCATTGGCACATTTCTTTTCCATTCCATTTATCCAACTGTGTAGTCTTTCACTGATATCAAACTGAATTGGTGGCTCCAAATTTATAAAGTGTTTTGAAATTTGATAGTCTAAGTCCTCCAAATTTTTCTTTGTTGTTTGTATTGTGTTCACGATTCCAGGCCTTTTGCCTTCATATATAAATTTTACAATATTTTTTCAGTGTCTCCAAAGTAACTTTTGGGGATTTAAATTGCAATTGTGTTGAATCTACACATCAAATTGGGGAGAAAGGTCACCATTGCAGTACAAAAAAAAAAATTCCTAGTCCATGAATGTAGATATCACTCCATTCATTCATTTAGAGCTCCTTCGATTTTCCAGACAGCTTTGCAGTTTCTAGGATGTACCTTCTGTATATACTTTATCAGATTTATGTCTAAACATCTCTTTGTGTTATTTTGGCAAGTGACCTTGTAATTATTATTTCTGGTGTATGGAAAAATCTATTAACATTTGTATACTAGGATCCTATAACTTTGTATTAGTTCCAAGAGTTTCTGTTTATTCACTGGGATTCTCTGTATAGGTCATCATTTGTAAACAAATACTACAAGATTTCTCCATTTCCTTTAATAGCTTTATCACATTATCCAAGGTTTCCATTGCAGCATTAAATAGATGTGGCAAGGGAGGCCATCTTTGGTTTGATTTGATCTAAGGTGGCTTTGACCTAAGGTGGCGAGTCTTTAGTTTCTTAATGTAACCGTGATCACATCTGAATTTTTATTTTAATAATATTCTTTTAATTGATGTTTTAAAAATCTGTGAAGATGTCTAAAATTGTTATTATAGTTTCAATTTCTGATATGGTTCCCCTTTTTTGCTAATAAGTGCTAATAAGCCACTTATTCCCTCCAAAGAGCTATAGTTTATTTTAAAACTACACTGGAATAGGAAAGAATGCAAAGATTGTGTGCTCTGCAGAACAGTAAAGGATAAATTACATTCTCATCAGAAACAATAAGCTGAAGCTAGTATGCCATACTCTGGAATCATATTAAGAAGATAATAAAGGATCTAAGGTTTCTTCCTGGATGTTCCTCCCTGGCAATGCAAATTCACCTGATCCTCTTAATGACACAGCTCAGTGGTCAAAGTGCAACTCTGTTCAAGGAAGACTTACCAGCTATTAAGAAATGAGACCAGTAGGAGCTGACCGATATTATCTATCATGTAGGAAATGAGAATATTGAGGAAATTGACTTCAGTTCTCATGAGTTGGAAGGTCTGTTTCTCATATTCCAAGCTAAAATTCTAAATGAATTCCACCATAGTAACATGTTAATATCTGGTAGCTCTTTTCTGTAGAACTTTTAATAAGAAACTATTCAGTATTTCAAGTATTTTGCATTTATTTATCAATTATATTTTGAGTGTGTTCTCCATGAGAGGCACTGGAAACTTAACCAGTTTATAAATCTTCTCATGTTTAAGCATGCTTGGCATTAAACATTTGGTTTCCATATGTAGCATTGGATCTCAGCTATCTGAAGAGCTACTGCCATTGGCAGAGTCCTGTCTTTGCATGGACAGGGCAAAATCATTGCATGGACAGTCAGTTTCAGTCCTGATGAAAGTAGCATCTCTGGGCTCATTGTTCCACTTTCAGTATAAATTATTCTGATCTAGTACTAGTTCAATGTTCACCTTGGTTTGTTTTTATAATGACAGGAGATTCTGCATTTGATCTTAGCCAAAAAGCTGAAGAGGCAACTTTGGTTTGTTTTTTAATGTGAAAGGAATGCAAAGCACATAATAAGTTATATTCACCAGCATTCTCCCAAGATCGATTCTCATAAGGAAAAGCTTCTCTTGGAAGAAGAGAAGCAATGAGGAAATGTAAAATAGGAAAAAGCAAAATATGAAAAGAAGAGGAAACGATAACTAAAGAAGAGAACCAAGAGTTTGGGCGAGAGGTTAGGAAAGGTAGGCAAATAAATAATGCACTACTACCCTAGGAAAACATTACCAGTGATTTGTAGTTGAATCATCAAGGACTGAGGGATATTGTCCATAAAACAGATATTTTTAAACTGTAGAAAATTTTAAGCACCATAATACCTCCACTGTTCCACTGTGACAATGTGTAATATTTACATTTTTTTCAGTGCTGGAATTTTTCCATGACCCCATTCACAAAGTTTACTTGGTTATACTTACTTTCTCCTTTCTGCCAAACCCCTTGGGTATTAACATTCTAATTAGGTTTATTATGAAATTTGATTCCAGTTTTTCCCTGAAATCCATGGCTCAAATCTCTCTTGGTTCCAGCTGGCCCACCTGCTGGGGCAAAGTCTTGCCCACTGATAACCCACCCCAGATCCCACCTTCTGCACTTTCTTTTACGCAAGGAAGACTCGAAAAATAAGGTGTAATCAAGTGAACTAATTACACAAGTTCTAGAGGGATGGAAAAACAAAGAAGTAACAAAGATTAACAAAGCATAAAGCTGTTAGCATTACTACAACCATGAACCAAGAGTGGGAGATATCAAAGAAACTTAGAAACAAAGACCACACGTCCATTTCTGTGATCTGGAACTTCAGAGGAGTCACTGAATGCTAAAGATTGCCTGGAGAAGAAAAATAAAGAGAATATTCTGGCTTTTGTCTTCTTTATAGTCTTCTACAAATGGATTCTCCTAACAAAGCCTAGCTAAAAAACAATGAGAAAAGAAGTTAAGAAATATAACTTTGAGGATCTCCTCCCTACAGTTCAGAACAAAGCAAAGGAAGGATAAAGACAGGATCTGAAAGTAAACAAAAGAGTTGCAAGGACATTACCTCAGGACCCATCCTGAGTTTAACCAGTTGGCTCAGTTCTCAGATCTGTTGCTATATTGTTCATTGTGTGTTCACACAGACTCTGAGGGAGGTGCATCGAAGACTTTGAGTACATGACTCCTCAATGCTGTGTTGTGATTATCTCTAGCTCTAGAGAATTTGTGTATCAATGCTGAATCTTCAAGTGTTTCTCTGAAATTTGATCTGTGATAAAGAGCATTACTATTGCTGGTTTCCCACAATAGCATCTTACAGATTTATGTATATGACCATTCTTAGTCTCCTCCTTTTCATAGAAGCCAGATAACTGGAACACAGCCCTTCTTTTCTCAGATTTGTTGAAGATATCTTATCTCCAAGCAGTATTAATCAACATCTATCACATCCTTGAACCTGGATAGTGTAGTTCACACCCATGTTATGTGAGGATCGTGGCAGGGGCAGAATCAATGATCTGTTGCCCTGTGGAATTTTGGTCCTAATTCCAGGACATAAAGGGGAAATGGCTCAATAGTGTAGGCCTAGATCCAGGAAGGCTCCCAGGAGATTCTTCATGCACAACTCGCTGGATAGCATGAGCCTTCTAGAACTTCTGAATTGAGAGAACTCCCTGTGAGCATCAGAAGTACTCTACTAATAACTTACTAATGACATTTTGCTGTTAGACCTCCCACCATTAATGCAGAAATGGAGTAAAGTCCTGTTGCTGCCTGCCCAGACTAACCACCTCCTGATGCCATGCAGTGCATGATATGCTAGATGTGAAAGCTGGGTTTCCAACTTGCCATGGTTGCCAATTTCCCCAGGTGTGCTGAAGCCATGGTGGTGGCACACGTCCAACTAAGAAAACTAATGAAACTTGCCCTGTACTAAATGTTAAACCACACAATGAAAGTGTCCTCTATAACAAGAAAATGGTGCATAAATACATCTTACATCTTCCTCCAAATCCTCATAGGCTTAAGGTCACTGCCTCTCTTTCATACTATTTCATCTCACAGGAAGGATTTTTCACCTTCTAGTTTTATCAAGCCTATGTCCATGGTACAAGTTTTGGAGTTTCAAGGTCTTCAAATATAGCAATGCTTGGCCACTATGTGCTACCTTCCTACCCCACCTCTCCACTAATAGGTAAGTTAAAATGTATCTTTAAGAATTTGAGCAGATTTGTGTTTACATGATCATTACTAATAAGATGGCTAGTCCATTTAACTCTATCATAATCAGCAATTTTTACTGAATTTCCACTTAAGGCATTGCCATAGAGAGCAGTTTTGTTTTCTTGCCTGTTTCTTGAACACATTTCACCTTGAATAATAATTCTCCAACAACTATCTGTTAAAAGGTCTGACTGCCTAAAGCGATCACTAGAACATTCTCTACTGAACTTGAAGCTGTCTCAGGGCTATGAACAGGAACCTAGTAAGACCCTTTCAAGCAAACATCCTATAGCAGAAGCACCAGGACCTCTTGCATGCATTGGAGGAGTGTATTTGGTTTTCAAATGGGCTGTCAAAATCGCCTATTCTTTCACCTCACAATCTTACACCCCCTGATATACCAAGACATGTTCATCTCTCTGCCCCACCCCCAGCTGTCTGAATGATCTGTTTCTTCACTATATCCTCCTCTATCCTGCCCCCCCCCAAAAAAAACTAACAGGAAAAGGTTTGATTCCTAGACCTCAATGCCTGAGAAACTCAACTGATATTGTACTCATCTTCATTCTGAATTCATTTGTTCAGTTTCTTTTGTTTCTTTTCTCCTACTGTTTCCTTTGTTCTTCCTGCCCTCCTCAGATATTTACTGTGAAGAGCGCTCGTATGATCTAATTGAATCTCTGCTCTGGCCTTTCACATGGATTTTTTTTCATAGCATCTCACTCTGATTTTTATGAGTTCCATGGGATCCATCTCTTGTGCCCAAGACTATACTTCCAAAAGCAGTGTGGCCAGTGCTTAGGGCTCTAGGCCCTGCCTATAATAGAGTTACTTTAAGGCTCGAATAAAGACCACATTTACCTACATAGGCAAAGTGGTTTGCACTATGTAAAGTACTGGCAATGTTTTACATTTAAGCACTTGAATGGAGAGATCAGGACATGAATTATTTTCTCAGCTATAGTTTCTAGGTGCTCAAACACACACACACACACACACACACACACACACAGATGTACACACACACAAGCACACACAGTTTTCCCAGTATTGTCTTTCTATGTTAATTAGATATTGATTTGATCCTTCTTTTTTTTAATTGAATTTATTGGTATATTTTAGGTATACAGTACAGTAACATTCATTATTGGGATCTTGTACCTTTACATGACAGGTCTTGGTTCTCATTTTTTTCCCCTTGTCCCTGCCCTCCCTTTACCCCCTCCTCCTGTCCCCATTTACAAACACTTTATTTCCATTTTTTCATTTTCTCATATTTTTTTGTTTTCCCTTATTACCTTTCCTCTACCCATCCCACTTTCCCTACACCTTTAGCCCTTTTCTTCCTATTTCACATTGTCAATTATCTCATTAGGATCTTATGTACTATTATAGTTTTTCACAGCAGAGAAACTATTTAGTATTTACACAAGTGTGACTTATGTATTTCACTTAGGAGTATATCCTCAATATGTATCCATTTACCTACGAATGAATCTAATTTCTCATTCTTTATGGCTGAGTAGTATTCCATTTTATAGAAAAGACACATCTTCTTTATGCAGTCTCCAAATGATGGGCAAATGGGCTGTTTTCAAGTTTTAGCTATTATAAGCTGTGCCCTGTCTATGGCCATACCACCCTGAATGCACCCGATCTCGTCTGATCCTTCTTAATGAGTACTAAGGCAGCCCTCCAATAAAGTTTTAATTATCTATGCACTTATAGAGTATCTTGCCAGAATCATTTCTACAGGGTGACTATGCCTATAAATTTCACTCTTGAGTATCATTTTAAAATCCAAAAGAATATGAGAAAATGAAAAAATGGAAATAAATTTTTTATAAATAGGGAAGGGAGGAGGGGGTGAAAAGAGGGCAGGGGTGTGGGGAAAAAATGAGAACCAAGACCTGTCATGTAAAGGTACAAGATCCCAATGATGAGTGTAACTGTACTGTATACCTAAAATGTATCAATAAACTCAATGAGAAAAAAAAAAATCTAAAAGAAACTTTTTCTAATATTTTCTTATAAATTAAATGCTTTCTTAATATAATTAGTACTAATGAATCATAAATATACTTTACCATCCATGACATAATCAACTAAAATTTCAAGAAAAATTGCTAACTATGCTACATTTTCTTTGAGGCCTGCTTTCCATATATCTTTTTCTTAAGCATCAGTACTTTAGTGTTTTTTTTACCTCTCTCCTTCAGTCCAAATTATGTAATCCAGTATTTCTAAAATTTGAATTTGGTATAAATCACCTGAGAATCTTGTTAAAACAGAAGTTCTAGGTTATGAGCTCTGTGGGGTCCTGAAACTGTATTTCTAATGAGCCCTCGGGTGGTACCAGTGCTGTTGGTCACAGACTATATTTCGAGTCCTACTTATCTAACCAACTTACTTATTACTTTATTTTTATTTCATCACTTTTGCAGCCCTGCAGATTGAACCTAGAGTACCACAGGTGCTAGGTGAAACTTCTATCTCTGAGCTACACCCCAAAAGGAAGATATTTGCACTTCCTGATTAGAAATGAGAAATATCTTTCTCCTCTGATGCTGGCCTTTCTTTTGGGCAGTAACTCAGAAGACAAGACAGAAATTCCTCCGAGCGGAATGCCACGCCAAGCTCAGGCCTCATGGAGTCTAGAGTTGCCTGCAGCGATAGCCGTGATACTGCTTCTGTCCTTTGTCCTTCCTCTTCATCGCTGCTGGGGTCGCGGACACTCCGGTGACCTCTCTCCTGGTGTCACTCTCATTCCCTGAGGAGGAAAGATCCTGTTGTAAATCAGAAAGAAAGACTGAATTAAGGTAAAATTTTCTAATCATAATACCCAAAGCAGAGGTTGGATGCTTTGAGGACAGCCTATTTCCACTTGATTAATAGATTGTTCAGACACAATTATTATGTAGCTTTGATGTGTCCATGATTTTGGAAATTTACACCCTTTGCATATTGAAGCAAAATAGAAAAGCACCAGTCCTAAGAAACACAACAAACATTCTTTCTTGTGTGCACTTTTTTTCTCAAATCAAAATCATAGACACTGATACAGGAAATGCCTCTCTTCACAATGACCTGGGGCGTGCTGGCTTTCTCTTCCCACATCTCCACTAAAACACTACCATCAGGAGGTCAGGACCATTGCAAAATCTATGTAGTTTTCACCAAGTTAGACCAGATCAGCTTAAATCTTAAAGAAATTATAACAAAATTTAAACTCTGCTTTCTATCCCTTTTCTAAAGTAAAACTCATTTTGTTCTCACTGACTCACAGCAGTAGTATGATGCACACAGGCTTGAGTATCTTTCTTATCAGCTTTTTCAGGAAAAGGATGGTAGAATTTCCACATGACACATTCACAAATAAAAGGCATGACAGAAGCTGGATTAAAAATGGAGATATATTAAATTCTGTGATTGGATAAAATGTAGAAAATGTGACAAAATGTCTATGTTTCCCATGCCGTGCTACTCTACATTGTGAAATTACCTGGGTCCTTTGGTGTGCCGGCTACTTCTTTCTTTGTAAGTGGTTGAGTAAATTTATCATCTCAGTGTCATATGAGCTCACTGCTGGCACGGCTTCAAGAAATCTCATTATTTTTTGATGTCTATGATGGATTAAAGATGAGAATAGTGCTGGCCTAAGGGTTCGTTAGCCTTGCCTGTCATATCTGTCAACTGCAAAGGAGCTCTGTCAAAGGGTTAGGAGGGCGTTTGGGATAGTGGGCCATTAAAATGCGGTTCCATTACTTACACTCGGTTAGACTGAGGAAATGGAGGGTAACAAGTGTGAGAGCTGCCTCCTGGGATCTATTTTCTTTGTTACACACCCGAAAAGGAAAAATCAAGATGACAGCAAAAACAGCAAGAAGCACTCTTGACGTGGGACAGCCACATCTTGTAATATCTCGCTGTGGGTGCAAAGTGCTTGTTCAAGGAACTGTGCAGGCAACTCTGGGAGTGGCGCTGTGAGGTAAGATCCTGCCTGCCCAGCCACAGTGCTCACGGTGAACTGACCTTCAGCTGCTCTCTGGCCTCATGGAGGCAGAACGAGGCTGTGTGAAATCAAAGGCAAAGACTGCCACAGCCCATGCTGAGAATAACCAACAACACAATCCCACTGGAAATATTAAAACTATTCTCAAGAATATTTCAAACTTTTAACAGCTTGGTGGTACTTATCTTTATTATTCTAATTTTTCACATAGTTGATGTGTTCACAAATTTTCAAAACACCACATAGTACATGGCAAAGCCATCGATATCTGAAATGTTACTTTAAAAAATTATTATTTACTATTGGTAATGTTTTCTGACTTTATTTCAGTAATCTTCATGTAGGAGTCACTACTCATGGGTCAGTTTACCCAAGGATGTAGACACCTTTTGGCGTTTCTTCTCTAAAGTCTGCTGCAGTAATTTACTGTACCAACTTCTCTATTAGCTGATAGGTTCAACAATTGTAGGCCCACTCACTGCTTTTGTGAAGCTTACAATCTAAGATGAGAACAAACATTAGATGCCTCTTAGCTTCCAACTACATAACTTCTCAGTCCATTTAAAAATTTGTATAGCTACTATTTGCAAGGTAATGTTTTGAGAGTTCTTGATACAGAAATGAAAAGACACATCCTGGCCTGTGTGATGTTTACAATCTTAAGGGAGGAAATGACATGCAGAGAGGACAGAGCTTTGTAATGCATCTTTTTGAAGACAGGATTCTGTCACATTCAGATCCCTTCTTTCCCCTTCCTTTCGTTCTTCTATTTAATTATTCCACTAATTATTATGTGGCAAATACGTGTCAGACACTGACCAGGTAGGAGCAGCTGGCTGCTTTTTATATGCCAGGCAGAGTGCAAATTGTTTTACAAGTCAATTCTCAAAATAATATCCTTAATCTCATTCTAGAAAGACTAAATCATTTGCTTAAATAGTCAAATGGAAATGCTGGCTTTTGAGAAAGGTCAGTGTGATTTCACTGTGTGTGCTTTTGTCCAACACATATCCGTATAGGAGATCTGTGTCAGAGTAAGATTCTTCAAGGAAAACATAATTTTTAGCCAAATCTAAATAAAATGAAATTATTTCTCTAAAATCACTTAATTTTCATTCATTAGTGTTGTCTGAAATGTAGTATTACGTAGCAATGAAATGTAATTCTTAATAATATACTATCATGCTTTTATTAAATAATACTATAGAATACTTTTGTATGTATAGATGCAGAGATATTTTTAGCTTTAAAAACCTTAGCTTTGGACTTCATGGAACATTATTGAGACGCACTAAAGATGACTATAACAGCAGAACCCAAGAAACACACCTTGGATGCATGCTGGAGAGGGCTGGAGGAATATGTCCATGTTCTTCAATCTTCCACCCACATGCAGCAGGGGAACATGGGGCAAGGGGCAGGTGAGTGAAGTCATGAAGCATCTGCCCCTTCGGTAAGTGCCATTGAGAGAGCAAAGCTGGAAGGAAAGATTAAGTCTTCTATTACCTCAGTTAAGGTGGAAGTCACATGTTATCATACATCTGCTCTCTCTCTCTCTCTCTCTCTTTCTCTCTCTCTCACCAATTGTCAGGGTGGTGTAGTCATGCAACTGTGATATTCAGGAACTTGAAGATCTTTCATTGGCTTTACAGGGAAACAAAGTTAGAAGTGAAATGCTTAAGCTATGGAGCCTAGTGTACTGCCTGGAAAGATATTTTAGACTCTGCCTTAGGAAGCACACTAGTGAGCAGGACCAAAGAGAGCTTGAGCTCTATGAGTACCACTGAGCCTTAGTGCGGCGGTAATAAGGACAGGCCATTCTTATCTATGTCAATGCTCAGTGCCGGCAAAGCCAAGCCCATTCCTGTACATGCACTGTGGAATCTGCCTTCCAAGAGAGCTCACTCACCCATCGTATGTGCATTTCCACCCTACAGCCCAGAATGCACACACCTCTCTCGCGTGGTTCCTTATGGGGGAGCAGCCCTTCGCTTATGTGTGGAACTGGTTGAATCTCCCAAGATAAGCAAACTTAGTCTCTGCTTTAAGGCCTCCCTCATTCTTAACAATTGTTAGCAAGCTTAAATGTACGCTGCTCCCTTTAAAGTGTCATACGATAAATTATCCAATTTATCATGACTTCATGCCTCCAGTATTTTAAAATTTAATCCCACTTGCCGTTCTCCAGATTAATCTCTCTTACACTTTGTTTTGTTCATGCATCCATATTCAAATCTGTTCAATAACTATCCCATCTACACTCCTTACATACTTGGCACACATGCTGCTGTTGCCTACAGAGTGAAATTCCTGCTCCAGCAGATAAAGAAAAAGTATTCAATCTAAGTTCCTAGAACTGTTTCCCATAAAATTCCAATGAGAATGACCCTTGAGTAAAAGGAGCATGTCTATTATTTCTTTTGAATTAAATAGTGAAGCATTTCGCATGGTACTTTAAACATGATATGCCTTAATTAGCACTCAAAAATATTTACCTTTTAAAATATTTATTATGCTTATACATTATTTTGAAATTATTAGTTAAAGTACTTATTTGGATATTTGGAAAGTAAAATCATTCATGCTTTTTAAAAATTTATATAATTTTGCTTATGTGTGCTTCTTGAGTATGATACCACGTTCTACTGAATTTATAAATTTTTTCTTTAGCTATCCATACTTTTCTAAGAATGGAAGAATGACTACTGTATTGAACACTAGTAAAGTTATTGAAGCTTGATTTTCTAAAAAAAAAAAAATTATCTCTTGTCTTTCCCCTCCCTTTACACCAGTTAGTGGCTCTTTTCAATACGATTTAGTCATTACACTCTTTACAGCCACAGAAATATCCCCACAAGGATTTTTTTTCCTCACGTTCTCTAACTAGCACTTTAAGCTGAGAAGAGCAATCCTTGTTTTCTCTGTATCTTTTCCATTCTGTATAAATTCCTTGTATTTTCCTACAATTGGCACGAGATGTTCTACTTTTTTATTAATTTCTCACTGAGAAGTACCATTTTTACAAAGCTTGACTACTAGATTTCTGAAATAGTTTAAGGAGGGAGGGGACAGAACAAGAGGGGAGGAAGGAAAAGGACAAAAGTCACTGTACTTCTGGAAATCCACTTCAGGGAAAGTGGCAACATTTTAAAGGCTTAGAAGAAAAAGTGAGAATCTTTGATTCTGGGGAGTATTCTAAACCTTCTGTGTGTTTGCTTGTACACATGTGTGTGTACAATGTGCCAGAGAGAGAGAGAGAGAGGGATCAGGTTTTGAATCAAGTACTGAGCTCCAGCTCCAACCCTATGTTTATTTTTTGTCACTCTTGCCATCCTCCTGCCTCAGCTTCCCAGAGTGTTGGAATTATAGGCTTGCACCACTATGAATCTTAAAACTTTAAAATATTAAGTCCCACATGTGTAAATACCGAATAGTTTCCCTGGTGTGAATATTCTGCAACAATGCATAAGATTCTAATAAGATTACTGACATTTAGAAATGGGAGGAAAGGAGCTAAAGGTGTAGGGAAGGTGTGATACGTAGGGGAAGAACAAAAAGGGAAAAGAAAAAAATGTGAGAGAATGAAAAGATGAAAATAAAGTGTTTGTAGATGGGGAGGGGAGGAGGGGGTGAAGGGAGGGCAGAGGTAAGGGGAAAAAATGAGAATCAAGACTTGCCATGTAAAGGTACATGATCCCAACAATGAATGTAACTGTACTGTATCCCTAAATGTACCAATAAACTCAATAAAAAAAAAAAAACTTTAAAATATGACCAAAATATTATGTTAAATAATGGAAAATGAAGCTAAGATTCTTAATCTCACAAAGCATTCATGACAAGTATTTCATTTTACATTGTTAATTTGAAATATCACTGATTACACTTACATTATTACTATGAAAGTAATTTACTTAATCATATCTGAGAGCTTTTTGCTATAGTAATTCCTTGTTATTTATAGATATCATATATCACATACAGTAAATATTTAACACGTTTCTTAGAAATCTTGAGTAGAAAGACAAAAAATTCATCTTGAATGATTTCTATAAATTCATACATAAGGTACATATACAGTACAGTATGCAAACTCTTGAGACTTTTATTTATTCCTTGTATTTTATGACCAAATCTGTTACTTTATTATGGCATCTCAACAACATTACAAAGATCATTTGAGTTAAATACCACCATTTTCTGCAACCCTTCTCCAAACTCCCTGAATGAGAACCAAGTAGTTATTTATCTCAATATATCAAGAAATAATTTTTCTGTTTCTTGCTTTGTGGTTGTAATGGTTTTACAAATATTCATGATTACAGAGTACTAATATTTATTAATTATTATTCTCCTATCCTAGTTTTTATACCTGATGAATAATAAGATTATTTGTTTTCATTTCCAAAAGTTATATTTTAGCTAAACATAGTAATAGATTGAGATATTAAAAATAACATATGAAATGCACAAATCACATCCATAGTAGTCAAATTAATCCTGCGAAAAGAAATAGATTGCAGAAAACCCGAAAGAGGAAAAAAAAAAGAAATTGAAAAGGTGAACGTAAAGATTTTATTGCAAGTTATCTAAATGAATAATGAAGGCAATAAAATGACCCTTAATAGACTCACTGAATTTTTGTCCATCACTGTATAAAGAGTCTGTAACTACAAATTATCATCTCATTTCAGAGACAAAATTATTGTTTGAAGGATCAGGCCCTTGATGATAATATTTCAAACCCAACACCATGTGATGCACTCTGCAGAGAAGAGATGGAGCACACAGTCATGAGTCTTGTGTGCTAATATCGATGGGGCTAAGGGTGCAGCACAAAGAGGTAATTGATCTAGCAAAAGGAAATTCTATATCTGGAAAAATTATATCCCAGGTTGTGTAAAAAATATGCAGAAGAATCTACCTAATACTAAATCAGTCTTTAAGAAAGTCAAAATGACTTTCTTAAAGGATGGGAAAGGTATCAGAGGATGGAAAAAAAGACAAATAAGGGACAATGTTCTATGTGATGAAGGAAGTAGATACTTGACATTGATATCCTAAAGATATTGGAATCGATTTTTCATAGTTTGTGTCTGGAATACATAATAAATATACTCTTTTATTGCTTGTATCTAATCTAGATACCCCCCCAAAGCCTTATATGGTCATAAGTGAGGCTTTTCAGAGGTGGCTGAACCTAAAGTGTGTGATGTTGTGGTTGAGGATATTGGGATTGATTCATAGTGCAATGCTAGGATTAAGGGTGCCCCACCCTGGGTGTGAGTGCTACCCACCCTAAGGGTGAGTAGTTGGAATAGAAGATAAGGGACAGAAACAAGGTGACCCTTGTCACTGGAGCTTGCTGCTTTTGCTGCCTTCTGTTTTCCATAAATTGTTTCTCCTTTGCGATGCCCTCTGCTATGCTACCCTGCCTTGGAGCAGCCTATTATGGACTAAGACCTCTACAAATTTTACACCAAAGGGTGTTGGTACACATACATATGTCCTTTTAGTCTCTTTTACTTCCTCTTCACCTTTTCTTCCTCAATCTCTAGATTTCCATCCCATTTTCAACAGCTCTACTTCCCTGTTTCCCTGAATTGGTCTGTTATTGTTCTAAGTTATTTTCACTTTGAGTTTCTCATATTTTTTGACAATGCTCTAAAGACTTAGATAAGAACCCACTCATCATCACTATGGTGCAAACAAGTTAACTAAGAACAAGAAGTTCTTAATGACTTTACTTTTTTCTTTCTTGAGTCTGTCTCAAAAGTGGGGCCTTATTAGCAGGTTTCATTTCATTTTTTGGACTCAAAAAAATCAGGTGGAAAAACACAAAACAAAATAATCCGTCAGAGAATCCTGAGCAGAATCTAATTTACACACTTTTCCCAGTAAACATACTAAGGCCGAGAAGGAAAATGTAGGTTTTTATGCAGTCATGTTTCATATCATGGGTCTGCCTCCAAAAAACTGTAGTTTAATGAAGTGGTTGAAAAGTGAAAATATTTTCTGTGGCATGTAGATGAGATATATGAAATTATCCATGCTATTTCAGATCTATCAACATCTATATTCTGCAAACTGATTCATGAAGTCCAAATCTTGGTGAGATTTGAAGATATTTTTCCTTACTAAATATTTACATGCTAATCAGTTTAAATCAAATGTTCATTAAGATCTAAAATGAGTTAATTTAATTTAATGATAGTTTTGAGTCATTTTGCTTTCATATAAAATAACATCTCTAAGAATTTCAAGATGAGTTTTGATATTTTCTCACCAACTCAAACTTCAATAGAAGCAAGAAATGATGAAGAATCACTTAATGGCATTTATAACCCAGTTGCTTTTCAGTTCAAATGTTGTAACAAGTTACAAAGTTTCGATGCTTCTGTTGTATTGCAAAGAGTTAAGGAACTTATAAAAATAGGAAGCTGTAAAATAGAAAATATATAGAAGTAAAAATATATAAAAATAGGAAGGTTTGGTTAATGAAGACCATTAAAAATATCATGAGTTGAATTGTTAAAAAATGCAGAAAATGTGCTTTGAAGTAAGGTAAATAAAGCAAAACATTTATACAATCCAGCTTACTTTTACGTGTATCAGAAATGTAGTGTTATAATGTTACTTTTTATTTTCTTGATTAAATTTCATTCAACAAAATATGTATGCATCAGTAATTTCTTCAGAAGCATTATCTTTTGAGAGAAGCATATCCAACTAAAAAGACTGAATTTGTGAGAAATAATCAAACTCAAGTTGATTTTATTTAAATAAACTTGTTAAATTATCACAAATTAAATAAAAAACAGGGAATAAGTGTCAATACATAAATTGAGCTTGAAAATGAGTATTTATTCCATCAATGCAAATTTATCAGCTCACAAAAATGAAGAAAATATTAGGCTTTAACCAAGTTAAGTTTGTAACTTGTATCTCTAGACTTCTGGTCAGAAGTAAATCCAGTTATTACTGACCGCACGATCATACTGTTGTTATTTATTGCTCAAATTACGATTCAAATGCAGGATAGAGAATAGAGTTTGGATTAATTTTTTACTCTTGAAGAACTCTAAAAATGTTAAAGGACTATGATGGTGAGCTTCGTGGCTTTTTTTTTCTGATTGTAGTAGGACAGATCCAACACCTTTGCTTTCCCTCTGAGCACTGTAGAGAATACAGAGCCTTGTAAAGCAGCTATCTGACTGGAAATCAGATTTTCTCTGTAAAATGGCAAAAATATTACAGCTGTTGGACTAGAGGGTCTTAGAGCCTTCACTGGCCCCTATAAGGGCCAAATATATTAGTCCGCATGGATAAGCTATAAAGACATAAGATGTGCTTCCTTAGTCATATTTATTGTTTTATAAGACATGAACGTGAACAGTTAAAGAGGAAGATTGAAAATGGCCAAAAATGGAGCTGTATCATAATTAACAAATATGCAGTCATATCAATAGATTTATGTTCTCTCCCCTTAACAGTAGGGACACTATTTGATTACTTTCTGTCGTTTAATGCTCATTATTTTATCTTTCCCATCACTCCTGTCATTGTCTCTTCCCTTAAGTTTATTTTTACTTTTACAGTAAATTTTAGCTCTTTAAGTGTTTCAGAGTTTTAATTCTTAAATAGTTTCTGGTTTCACTAGACTTTCACTCGATTGCTATGGAATCTCACCATGCATATTTCCTTTCTCTCCCTATATAAAATTGCTTTCCAAATCCTAAAATCTCTCCTTTGCTTTCACCATCCACAATGCACTGCTTACAAAACCCTCAACCTGTTTATAGATTCAGCTCGAGCTGTTGCTCTACAGGGACACCAGCTCAACTCTACTACTTCTTCTGGAAACCAGTCAACAAGACTGTTTTCTCTCATAGCCCTGAAACTGACAACACAGCATCTCCTCATTTCCACCTTCACAGCAGTCACACTCCCTTTTCAGCAGAAACCATTAGGTCAGAAGAGTTTATCCCCCCTACCTTTGAATGATGCTATACTTTATCAAACCCCGTCATATGTCTCATCTGTGGGGAACTCATTACTCTTTGATGTTATTTTTGTGAATTCAACATAGAGAAGTTAGCATTCAGCAATGCTGACTCTCAATTATTTGAATTTTTCTATTCAATGGTTTTACCTGCTTTGTTAATATATCCACTCACTTTTATGATTACCCCCATGTTGTTAGTACTACTACCCATGCCTCTCAGAATTCAATTCTCTCCGCCTTGCTCTCTGATGACCTCTCAAATCCATCCTGGTCACACACTGTATCTTCACCCTCCTTCAGTATTTGAAAGTCCATTGACACCATTGTATATTTGTTCCTTTAATACGCTTTCTCCCGTTCTTCTCTCTACCTTCATGATCCTCTCTTGGCAAAATTAAATTTCTGTCTGAATCATTCTATCTTTCTGTTCCCTACCTGCATGTGCACAACTGAATGTCCTGAAGGAAAACCCAGAACAACACTAATTATCCTCTTTTTAAAATTATAGCTACAAATTGGAATTTGCCTCTTAATGATGCCTGGTAGCGTCAGTATATTTTGGGAGTCCATGTATTCACCCATGGACTAGATGGTTATTTCAAACTCTTTTATATTCAAACCTCCCATGCACCCCCTTCTGGTCTCATGCTAATTTGGCTTCTGACTTCATCCGAAAGTGTCCACAAGAGAGATTGTGTGGACTCCCCTCGTCAAAATCTGCCTTTTAGCAGCTGAACTCACAGTGCAGTTTCCTGTGTGTCACAAAGAATAACATCCTGTAACCCGCTGGATGCCCTCCCCACACCCCTTACACTAGATCCTCTGTCCCATAGCTCATCAAGATGTCACACTAGTGCTTTTCACCTCCCATCCACAACCAGCACTTCTTCTGTACTGATTGATTCCTCTCAACCTACCAATTTGTTTCTCCTTGTATCTTAGAAACTTCTCTAAATACCCGGACAACTACCTGTATTATTTCTGTGAAAGCCTTTTCAGTAAAACCTTCCAGAAGAGTAGCCTGCAATTTTCGTGCTTGATTTTCTCCTACATCCACCTCCGTGATCCTTTTCCCACTCACACTTCAGGAAAATGATGTCAAGTTTACCAGTCTCTCTATTATGAAACCTATTGGTGAACATAGAAACTAATTCTTAGATGACCAATTTGTACTATTTCTCACCATTGTTCATTTCTTTGACGTACTTTCCTCACTATATCACAAATTACTGGTATTCTTATAGTCATTTCATCTCAGTCTCCGTGTTGGTTCTTCCTCTTCCTTGTTCTCTAAGTAGTTGCATGGCCTCAGTACTTTTCAAGCTCTTCACTATCAACATGGATATCTTTGTCTTTCTCATCCAGTCTCAAGTGATTATATCTGCAGCTCAGCCATCCTAAATTCTTGACACACCACCACATATTTGGCTGCCTATTGGACATGTCCTTATAAGTATCTAACAGACCTTGTGAATATGACCTATCTCAGTCTGAATTTTTGTGTCAGACGCTTCAATTGACAATTTGATTTCTCAACTAATCTGATCAAAATTATTGTATATCTTTTGCCTTCCCAAGATTTGAACCTGTAACTATATCTTCTGCCTGCTACTCACCCACTACGACACAGAATTATTTTCTCTAAACTCATTTCCTCTTAATTTTACTCCTTCTTTCTCTTCTAGTCAGATTGACCTCTGCTCCGCCAACTCTTCTTGATCTACCAGTTACCATCTACTAAGTACCATAAAATTCAGCAATCTATTTACTTTGTAGAAGAAACTGAGGCAATGATTCTACTGAGAGTTGAGTTTCGGAGAGAAATTGAACTAGAGGAGGACAGGGAATTAGATGGGCCAGTAAGGGATGTGTGATCAAGCAAGATACCACTGTGGACTACTGCAGGTAACCCTACTGGAGTCTGTGACAGACAGGATAAAAATGCACATAAAAGGTGTAAAAGGCCTGGGACATATTTCTTTCCAATTCATGTTCATTATCATTTGAAAGCTTCTCCTAGAAGGCCATATGTGAGTTCCTAGGAGGGGGGAAATGCACACACACACACAGTGGGATGTCAGGTGGGCATTCCTACCAACTATCAGTGCTGAGGGGCTGACAGGACACTCACAGTGTTCTGACCAGCTTGGCAAATAATCTGTGCCTCCCAATGAAATCTAGGTTTCAGGAGATCAGAAATGTTCACCTGCTTAGTTCACAGATACATTACAATTGCACTAAAATTGTCCCTGACAAATACAGGATGTTCCATTGAGATTTGTCAAACAAAAAGCAAATGAATTTACTCACTAATTCACTGACTTCTTATATATTATGATTTTGTCACCTATTTGTATTAACTTTTCTCTGTTACTCACATGCATATTTTCCCAAGCCTTCTGGGTATGTCCATGTGGAGATCCTAAAGCCTCTTCAAACACTGGATATTGAAAACACACTTAACTCCACACCACTAGTATCAACTGCAGACTTCATTTCTATATCATCATTCACCTATTTTTAAGGCAAAAAGTCATGAGGTGAGTTTGACTTCCCCTCTGCCATGTGCCAACCTGCTAGTTTTACCACTGAACTACTTCTCGTATCTGTAAACTTCTTCCCATCTCTCTGGTTAGTACTTTCAATTTAGGGAGGAAAACTTGATCATTTATCTTACAGAATATTGGAATAACTTTGAAACACCCCCAAAGTCCTTCTTATTAATGCTATTCTTTCAAATATCTGTATCACAGTATTCCCAGGATTATATTTGAAAAGTACAAATCTTACCTCCTGTGTCACTTTCTTGCTTAAAATTTTTGAATAACTGAGATATTTACAGTATGTTTTAAACTTGTATTATGCTTTATAAGACTTTTCCTTGTGGACCACAAACTTTCTTTCTCGGCCACTCTGTGGTTTTGCTCAATTATCAGTTTATACAATAAACTGCTTTGGGTCACATCCAATGATAAGTACTGTGCATTCCTTGAGAGACTTTCCTTTCTCTCTTGGAGCCAACCTAATATTTATTCTTTCACAATCAAAAACATAGGAATGAATCAATGGGTTTTTACTGTTTGTTTATTTTTAAAATAAACACCATCTTTTAATTATGCTGATGCAATTATATCAAATAAATCACACCTTTCTGTTCCATTTTATTATCTCACATTTGCAGAATGATTGGTCTGAGTGAGGACTGATCTGAGCACCATCACCTCATTTGGAAACTATCTGATGATCATCAGCTCCTTCTCCATCTCCCTTAATATCAACATAGTCACTAAGCAATACATGTTCCATTTGTTGAAATATGTTTATTTGATCGTGTGAAATCTTACAGATCTAAACTTAATTACTCAAAAAAATTTCATAAAGCTATTTTCATGAAAAAAATTTTTTATTTTATACTTTGGAGGCTTTAAGCCTATAAAGCCAACTTTGATCAAGAGTATTCTAGAACACCCTTGAACATGTAGACCTATAGACATCTACGGAGTATTCCACTCAAGAAAGCAGACACTCATGAGTCCCTCCTAATGGACATATTGTCCAGTGGAAATGATAAGAGTAACAAGTAAACAAATAAATATGTGTTTCATTACAGAGAATAATTACAGGAGAAAAAGGAGGGGTCCAATTAGGTAGAGGGGCCAGAGAAGGCTTTCCTCCAAAGCAGCTTTGTTACCAAGACCTAAAGTGGTGAAGGAGCAGCCTTGCTTCCTGGAAAACTCACAAGCAAGAACTCAGGGCACAGGAAAATATGCAAAAGCTCTGGGCTGGGCAGAATCTATTATGTTCAGGCCCCTGAGAAATTCACATAGCTGAAAAATAGTGGGAAACAGGGGTATGAAATGATGGAAAATAAAGACGGAGACTGGGTAAGGAAAGTCTTAAAAACCTTGGTAACATATCACGTTTTATTTTAGGTACTTGGCAAAGTCATTGGAAGCGATTCAGAAAGGGACTTATTTAAGCTATATTTAAAAGACAGATTACACTGATATCTGTGTGGAAAACACATTGTAACAAGGCAAGAGAGAAGGAAGGGAGAGTCTGTGGGATGTCTATGGGCTAATTTACAGGAGAGAGTTTAAAAGTGCAGTTGCACATTCATGTCTGGAGTTACTGTTGTGTTAGCTCAGGCTGCTATAACAAAATACCATGGACTAAATGGTTTAAAAAACAGAAAATTATCTTTCACAGGTTTGGAGACTGGAAAGGTTAAGATCCAGCTACCAGCAGGCTAGGTTTCATGTTGAGACTCCTCTCATGGCTTGCATGTGACTGCCATCTAATGTGTGCTCATGCAACTTCTTGTTTGTGCACTCACACCTGATGTGTTGGGGCAGGCAAACTTCTGGCATCTCTTCATTTAAGGACATCAATCTCCCAACTCACCAAGGCCCTGCCTTCCTGACTACATTTAACCCCAATTCCTCCCAAAGCCCCCACTATCAAATACCATGACATTGGGCCCTAAGGCTCTAGCTGAATTTTGAGATAATGTAAACATTCAGTTACATAAAAGAGACTGAAGTCTCTAAACGTGTGAAATTAAGGAAGAAATTAATAATGTGGTGAATGTGATGATTCCAGGGGAAGAAAAATTGGATTTCTTTTATAGATCTATGGTTTTTTGTGTACTGTTTCTTCCTTAAAGTTTTCACCCATTCTATGCCTTGGTTTCCATTAAAGACAGTATGGTTACTTACTGAGCATTATACGTTTCAGTCATATTACCTGTAATCACAGCTTTGTCAAATAGGTATTATTATCTTGATGTTGTAAGTAAAGAGAGAAATTTTCAAATCACAACCAAAGTCCTGTAACCAGTATATTTTTAAACACTAGAATTTAATGGATATGATAGCAACAAACCTAAGGACATGATTTACCATATCTTATCTTCAATTTCATCTTCTATAAACTTGTGAAAACAACTTTTGTCCTCAAATTCATAAATTTCTTTAGCTTGTATGTTAACTATCCCTTTCCAATGGGGAAATTACTGTTAATAATTGTGGAAATTATTAGATATAAATGATTCATTTGCATTTTTTACACACCCATACATCAACTCAAGCATCAAAACTCAAAGAAAAGATATTATAGAACTGAATTTATGCATAAAGTTAACATTTATTTTTTTAGAAAGAATACCTAGAGTTGGGTACCAAACAAACATTTCTTAGGTGCTCACATGTGAATGACAAAATAGGATATGGAGAATAGAACCCTGAATTAATGAAGAGGCATCATCAAATCCTGATTCTTTTTTTCTATTGAGTTTATTGGTACTTTTTAGGTATACCATACAGTTACATTCATCATTGGGATCTTGTACCTTTACTTAACAGGTCTTGATTCTCATTTTTTCCCTATAACCCTGCCTTATCATCAAATCCTGATTCTTGAAGTGTATTCTCTGTTTTGTCTTCTTAGGGGCTCTATTTCACTAAAAAAAAAAAATGCTGAAATGGATAAAAACCCCTTTGACCTCTGAGATTCTACTATCTTATGATTTTTCCTTTGAAGATGAGGCTCAAATAGCCCAATCATTTTTTTAATACAGCTTCAGCCTAATCCCAATTTCCAGACTTTGCAATTTGTGATAATCACTTCTTGCTGGCCCTATTCCTGTGGTAGAACTACTGAAAATGAAACACTCGGTATTCAGATTTCATATATAATCACATCTATGGTGTGATACATGCTGCGTCGGACACAGAACACTCCACAAATGACATTCGTTTTGTCACCTTTGTCACAGTCACCAGCGGCCTGTATTTTGTCCAAATATCTCTTCCTCTATCCGGGTTTAAATGCCTCATTATCATAATGGCGTGTTCCATGAGAGAAGGAGAGAGAATGTCACGGTGTCCCTGTGTGTGGCTCTTAAGCCAAAAGGGTTGACTTTCAACTTTTAATTCAGATAAGAGCATTCTTCCATTGCCTTTTATTCTTTATTTCTCCATTTGTGAATCAAAACCAATGGAAAAAATAATAAGCAAATGCTAAATTTAAGTTTACATGATTTTTTAACATTGTGGATTTTTTTTCTAATAAATTATCTAGCACATATACCGTGTGGGTATGCACCCAGAGGCACATGTACTAATTGTATCTTTCCAGTGACTCTAAGATTTCCTTGAATTTCCCTGAATAATTTAAGGGATTAAAGTCACCTCTATTGTGTGTTACACAACTGTAAAACTGTGCTAACTTCTGCCTTGGTTGGTTTGTACATCAAGCAATGATTGTACCCAGGATGATGAGAATTTCCTTCCTCATTCATTTCTGTAGAGTGCAAACTATGAATTTGTCTTTTTAATTAGTTGAGTTTATTGGTACAATCTAGATACACATAATGATCACATTCATCATGGGAAATCTGTCCTTGTACATGATATATCTTAAAAAAATGGGGGAAATAATTTATGTTTCAGGCCTTGATTGTAGTGGATAATTGTTACATGGTGCCAGTAACCTTGAAATAACCCCATGTACCTACTTATATTCTGACATACAACACTCTTTTCTGTTTTTTTAGAGATACTATATATAGGAATCACATTTATTATTTTTTGTAAGTGTAAGTGGCCTTATGTTTGTACTATCCCATAATGTAACCTGTTTACCTCCACCCAAATTCATAATGGCTATTTTTATACTGTAATCTAGGTGGAGAAAGAAATATACTGACATATGAAAATGTTAGGTTTATGTATCACAATTTGGCCCTTTATAGCTATGTAATATTCAGAGTTGCCCAGTAATATTCAGAGTTGTCTCTGGGGAACTGAAACTACAGGTAGATTTTTAGGCCTATAACCACATTATATATATATAT
>NW_022900915.1:30829990-30913708 GCF_012274545.1 Fukomys damarensis | reverse complement strand
ATATCTTCACATTTTTAATAAACACATATTTACGTATTATATACTTGCCAAAGAACATTAGGAAATGTGTGCTTTCTTTGATTTTGCCACAATAGTGAAAATATTCATAATGCATCTTCAAAATAATATGCATTTTAAAAATCCCTCCCTTAAATGTCCCATTATACAGATAACACAAACAATGCCCCGCTCTCCCTTTTATTCATTCTCAATTGAGACTTTTTCCAATTTCGCTGTCTAACCCATGCTTTTGAGAGCTTTTCCTCTTTACCCTCGGTATAAGAAATATGTTCAAATAACATTTCCTGAAAAAAAATAACACTAAGAGATGTAGGCACTACTTTAAATCATGTTTTTGCGTAATTAAATGCATCAGCCAAATCTGTCAGTTTTCACTGGGCTCTGGGTAACACACGACCTCATACTCTGCATGTCCTGAAAAGGGAACATCCTGTTTCTAGTCATTTTCCTATGTGCTGCCAGCCCTTAAAATTATAAGGTGTTTTTTCTTTATACTGCTTTCCCCTCCTTCAGTTAAGTCAATTTTTGGCATTTGAGTAATGCTTAAATATTGCTTTGTACATGAGAAAGTCTGATCTCGTGTGTTGTTGCTAAGCACTTAGAAAGTGGAACTGTGATTTTGTTCCACACAGACATCACTTTGTGCTATTTTAACAAGATGACATAAATGACTGTGAGAATTAGGAAGAGCATGTGGACAGCTAAAAGTGTAAGTGCACTGGAGTTTTTGAACAATCACACATGAAATGTGTATTAATGCAAATATTTTGATGATAGCAATTCTCTTCTCTCCAGCACTTTTCCTCTGAAATACATTACTAAGTGAAATACAGAAAGTGAAAATGCTATTATAATTCTTATCTAGGTCATCATATATCACCAAAGGGAAAGAAAAGTAAGACTAAATGAACCTTAAGTACTCTTGCCTTCTCTTTCTTTTATTTTCATAATTTGAAAATAGCCCTTCACTCAGTTATTTTGATCTACAATGTATGGGTCCCAGATGTTCCTTAGATTTGCCTTAATAAAGACACCACTAGGCCCAAGAAGACAATCTGAACAAGTTTAATAAGTGTCCATTGCCTTTCTGAATAGATGATGTACCGCCAATTTAGGGATGTACAAAATAACCCTTACAGCCCCTTGCAGACTTCAGATTTTATTACGAAGAAATAACTAAACAGTGGAAGTTGCCAATGTATACACCTGCTCCCAGCCTAAGAGAATAACAAGGTGACATATCCTATGGGGAAAGCACACTAGCAAATAGACATAGTAGAACTGTGCTGGTCCAATATTTTGAAGCTCTGGCTTCACAAATTTGGGCCATAAAAACACAGTTCGTATAGAAGGTATAGTTATAGGAGTATGTGCTTTGAAACTCAAAATTGATGTATGTGTACTATGTGAAATCATTTCAGATTTGGTGTATATAGAACTGCACAGACATGTACAAATGTGACATGATGTTGCAGGGATGACTTTAATGTTTATTTGAAATAGTTATTCCAATGTTGAGAGAACAATAAAGCACCTTGAATATTGGGATTAAATATAACTTTACACTTTAGTAAAGTTGGGACAAAATGGTTTATCTCTTAACATGTGTGTACTGAACCAGGATCCCAATGAACATTTCCCAAACATTAGAGGAAGGTATCCTTTCCCTGCTCAGTAGTTATTAAATCTAACACGCAAAGGAGATTCAAGTGATCAGTGCCTAGTACTTTCTGTGAGCTTCTCATTTTGTAATTTGCCTGAATTCAAAGGTGACTAATGCAAAATCCAGGCCAAAAGGATTTACTAAAGTTAAAATGTCTTTCTACTGAGATTTAAATTGGTGAAGCCCAATATTTCTGAACCAGTCACAGAGTAGACGACTTAAAAGGAAAACATTAAGCCACGAGATAGCTCATTTTCTTAACTTTTAATATAAACTTAGATCAAATCAAGGCCAATGGAAAAGGAAAAGGCTGTACTCTGATTCTGAAAAGTGCTATGTTAACAGACTGTTGATAGAAGTGTTTGCAGCCCTTGAGGTAGCACATCTTGAGAGCATGCTCACTGATGACCTTTCACAGGCCCATTATAGACAGCAAGGAATGTCAGAATACACCAGGGGCAATTTTCTAGAGAGAAGTCAGAAGGCATGGATAGGAAACTGATCTGACCTTTTATATAAGCATCTTTCCCCTACCAGTGCTTCATAAATACAGATCTCCCAACCCTTCCTTCAGATATTCCTAAAGTTATGGCTTTAAATTTCAGTTCAGAACCTTCAGTCTTATGTAGGGATTACTTTATGCAAGCTGCTCATTGAGATCAGTGAATTGAAACAGAGAACAAAGAGAAAACAGGAGAAGTCATCTCTCCGCACACACATCGGGGATAGTGGAACTCACCACTACAGATGACCACAGGGTCACCTGGTGCTCTCTGCTCTCACTGCTCCGGCTATTAGTTTCTAGCAGAACAGAAATTCTCTCAGAAACAGCTGTTGAGGCATGTTTTCCCATCCGAAATACAGAAAAATACATTTATATCATGCTACTAAACATGCTGCTTTACTAAGTATCTCTCTTGAAAATTTTATATTCCTCCGAGAGAAGGAGTTTTTGGTAATTCATTGGCTTTAGAACAATCCCTAATTCATTGGGGCAGATAAAATTAGTGTGACAATTACAGTGTAGGAAGATCATTCGTGCAATGTAGTACAAAATGGAATCAGAATTATCTGAATTCCACTACAGGTCTGAATCTGTTAGGTAAACATTTATAAATATAAAAGCATATAAGTGTAATTTGGGCATACAGTTTTATTATAATTATAATTTTGTTCTGATTTCATCAGATAAGGAGGCAGAAAAGAGAGATTGTGAGTGCACTGGGAGGTGTCAGGTGTCTTCAGCAGGGCCCAAACAGAGAACTCATTTTGCTTTGCAGAATTAGCTGGAAGAAGACAAATCCAGAGCAGCACCTTGAGATTTGTCTCAACAAACAAGCTGAGGCAGTCTCAGCTTGTTTCCTACTCCACTAATAATTTAATAGGAAAATGGATGATATTCTACCCATCTTAGTTAGCTCCATACAGACTCCCTACTCTAATGGCTGGTCCTAAAACATGTGCTGAGGATTGACAGTAAGAGTCTGCACCATAACAAACATTCACCTCTACAGAAACATAATGCCACATCAATAGAATAGTGACCTTCGCCCAGTTTTAAGGATCTGTTACATACAGTATTATTAATTAATGATGGTTAGGGAGACTTTAAAGAAACGAACACAATCTTGGATGCCTTGGAAAAAAAACAAAGTTTATCTCTTCACAGTTCTGGAGGGTAGAAATTGAAAACCAAATTGCTAACAGGGTAAATTTCTGGTGTGTATGATGAGGGACAAATCTATTACACTGTCTTCTCCCAGTTTTGTAGATGACCGCCTTCGCCCTTCTCTTTACAAAGCTTCTATCTGCCCTGTGCACATCTCCTTCCCTAAATATCCCCTTTTTATTAGGACACTTTATTTTGGATTAGGAACTCACTCCACTCCATATTTTTCATGTTCATGTTAAGTCACGTTCTAAAGTAGTCAGGGAGAGAATTCAATATCTAAAGGATTTGGCATAATTCAACCAATATAATTTATGTATTTTAGGGATGATTTTGCTGGCAAAAAGATATGAGGCTTTCAAGATCCTGTACGCTCAGGGAATGAAAATAGAAGCCATGAAGTAGTAGTATTATATTCTAAAATACTGACTAAATGTTCACACATCTTGCTAGAATGGATGTATGAATTGCTAAATGTTAGTAGCAGAAAATTGTGCATCAATTGAAAGAAAACTATTGCTACATGCAAGATGGACAAGTTTTGATGGGGATGTAAGGCAACAAGAATTTCTTGTATTGTTAGTAGTAAGGCAAAATGATTCCACCGCAGAATGACTCCTCAGCATAATATAATTATTTCACTGATTCTACTAGCAATTTCAGTTGTAGATATACACAAAGAAAAAAGAAGGCACATGTGCAGCACAAGATGTGCAAGAATGTTCACAGGTGCTTCATCAATGATATAAAAAAATCTGGAAATAATCATTGTGTTGTGTTTCGATAGTAGAATGTATAAATGAATTGTAATATGTCAATAGTAGAGCACTCCACTGTGGTTTAAAGAATAAACTACTGCCATAGGCAATATAATATATGAATTTTACAGACATAATCTGAGGAAAAATATAAAAATAAACTGGTATATATATATAATTCCATTTATATGAATTTTGGGAATAGATAAACTGCTAGAGATAAAAATTAGCACAAAGATATTTTCTTGGGATGATACTGAGTAAGAGGAGCATAAGCGAAGATCTCGGGATATGCGAATATATACGATATATATGTGATTTTTTTAATCTTCCGTATGTGTTAGTGTCATCCTAAAAAGTCCACAAATTTCAATAACCACTACAAAGGGAGATCAGGGGACTTGCTAAATCCAGCTTCCACAGAACTATGAACGATAGTTAGAAAGTCCTTTAGTGAGAATCTAGTCCTATCCTCTAGGGTTAGGACTTTCCGCCAGGTGCCGCAGGGCCTAAGGGAATCCCACTCCCTTGAGACACCCACCTGCTTAGGTCAGGACGTGGTGTAAGTGAGATGGCTTCCTCTTCCCTTTTGGCTTCACCCCAGCCCTCTTTCAGGCGTTACACCTACACTTTACACTACTAATCCAACAGGCATCAGGAAATCCCCATCGTGGGTATTTATGGAAAACACAGGCCTCAGGAGGATGATTAAGATGTTCTTATATGGTACATTTTATAAATCTTTTACATTTGAATCAAAACTCAAGGCCCAGGCCAAGGGCATTTTTCAGTCCATACAAAAATACCAGAAGGGGAACATTTCCATTGGAATGACTCAAGCTCCTTACCAAGTATTTACACATCCTTTCACACCCTTAACTCTGCAATGAAGAATTTGTGAATTTGGGGATGTTCCAAAGTCATATAAATCCCTCTATTTTAAATTAAAAAGAAACCTTTTGAAAGAGAAGACTACCCTTTTTGAAAGCCTCTGGAACATTGTTTATAAATGTCATGATAAAGTCCTAAATAATTTGTCTAGCATGGTTCTCCACAGAAAGAAGCCTACATCTACACACCCGCTGGCTTGACAACTTGAATCTGGAGGAATTGCATACTCTTTCATTTTTGAATTGTGCGTAAAGAAGATAAAAACTCTTCTGGATCCATCAACTACTAGAAACAGGTATGTTCTAGGAAAGGTGGCAGAATCCACTTTTTTTCTTTGTTCTATTAAACAATTGACTGATCATGTTTTTAGCAGTAAACCCTAGCTTGCCTCAGGGAGACCATATTCTTACCTATAGTAGAACAGTAACTTGTAACCAGAATTTTCCCATTAGTCACCTGAGTGGAGAACCTCTTTAACATTTTCTCATGACAAAGGGACTGAAGTATCCAGAAATTTAAGTGCTGAGAAAGCATCATAAAGAATAGGTAAAAAAACCACAAAGAATGAAAACAAAGTGATTAAACATAATGATTATCAGGGCATTAGTAACTTTTAAGAAAATAGTTTTGGGGGCTGGGGATTTAGCTCAGTAGTTCCACTGCCCGCCTCTCAAGTAGGAGGTCCTGAGTTCAATCCCCAGTAAGAAAGAAAGAAAGAAAGAAAGAAAGAAAGAAAGAAAGAAAGAAAGAAAGAAAGAAAATAGTTTTGTAGTGTGATATTGGAATCAAAATCTTGAATGAGTTTTTCAAAATCTATAGAAATTATGACAAAGTAATGTCTGAGGCTGGACTGTATGGGCTCTCCATCATGATCGCAAATATTGCTGCTATTTTCTCCTCCAATTCAGTGAAATAAATGTTGCTAACATTGAAAAATCCCTTTAGTCAAAGCTGATTGAGGCCCACAATGGAATGACTGTGGGGTGTAGTCCAGCCATCTTTCTATTTAGTTCCTGATCCAAAATCAGAGGACCTAGAACCTGTGGAGAGACCTTTATGGCAGGAGAGCTCACTGTGTATCCTCTCTGGTCGAGGAGAAAACCCTTGTTCCCTAAATCTGCTCTGATATGAAATGCTCTGACTTGACCACCATTTTCCAAGACAATGAATGTTGCCACCATAAATGCAGATGTACAGAAGCGATGGCTTCCTAAAAATTTGCCAGTCTCATTCATATATTCTGCTTTTCATGAAAGTACTTTAGGAAGAATTTAATACTGGAAAGTTCAACAACTTCAACAGACAATTAAAAGTAGTAATCAATCTCTTTCTTCTCTTCTAATCATACTATTTGATGGCTGCTGGCCCTGTGTCTTCATTACTAGCCTTACCTAGCATTAATATTACTATTAAAGCTAGGATAAAAGTGGTGAAAATGTAGGCAATGGAAATCATTCATCACTGTGTCCTCTGCTATTTCTATAACCAGGGTACACGGCTGTGACCTTTCAGTGCATCTCCGATTTCAGCAGCTGTGTAAGTGCAGGTGTATGTCTTCTTGTTACCGAGAGGTAGATACTTTATTAACTTGACTCTTTCCTCTCAAGAGACAGCTGCCCTTGATGCTTCCTGTAACATATGTAGGAATTTTATGGCAGGAAGCAGTACAGAATTGGGCCCAGTGGAAATACTTTTATTAGAGCCCAACATGCACTAAATAAAGTCCTACTGCAGTTGGAACAACTTGCAAGCTTTCTTGTTTATGAATGTACCTCTAATTCCCAAGAGTCCATCTCATCCCTGTGCACAGAACTGCCTGGGGAAATGTCGGTAGAATGAAGCAAGTAACCATTGTGTTTTGTTCTGCAGGGCCAGTCTATTAAGAAGTAGATTCGTGACATACTAGACACAAAGGTGTTTTCCGGCTCTCAGTTCTCTGACATCTGAAACACTAATCAGAACTTTTAGCAATGTATTAATAGTAAGTAAAGGACTCTTTCTTTTCCCAGATTTCTCCGCTTTGGTCTTCAAGCCAGATCCTTGATTTGAAAGCCTGTGAATTCTCCACTTACTAGGTCCCTGAAGCATGGGTAGTGTTAAATACTGCTGAAATCACTTCTATCTGCAGCTGCAACACAAGGGTTCCAAAATACTTTATCCAAGATGAAGAAAACAAAAACTTATATGAAACATCCACAAGGAAAAACTACTCCCATATTATCAAAATTTCTAACCAAGGAAAAATATACATATGCAGTTAGGAATTTATTAAATTTTTAGCCTTAAAAGATTAATCTGTTCTTTTCCTTATGGTGGTATTTTATAAGGATTTTGTGATAATCTTTGGTTGCTATTTTTACCCTGCACCTAAAAATCACTGAAACAGTCAGAAAGTGTTATGGTTGAATTCATCTACTATTGTAGTATGCACTGTGCATTTCATCTGTGCATAATTCTGTGCTAGATATTGGAAATCTGGGAAGAGAAGTAGGAAAGGAAATACTTTAAAAGACTACTTTTGTTGCAGGAGATATCTTCTTTAGTTCTTTTGCTTCTTCCTAAGAATTTATGTATAGATGATTCTTCTTGTATGTAATAAGTCAACATATAGAAAAATGTAGGTGATAAATGTACCATATAATTACTTCAATATCAAAGGTTTGTTTGGGACTTTAATCCCAAAATAACAGGTGAAAATAATTATGTTTTTTCTTGTGCTTTTCCTAATTATTGATTTAGAAATAATTTCTTTGGACTAAAAGCAATGTTGCTTTCTTTTCAGTCAGAGGAGAACTTAATTAGAAATGTCGAATTCCAATAGAAGCACAATAATGCATTTGAAAATCTATTATCTTACAAAATCCACATAAGACATGTGCCACTTGCATACAAAACAAAGCTGTTTTATCAGTATGACTGAAAGATCTGCAATCCTAGAGACTGAAAAGGTTTAGTACAATACTGTCCTAGTGATGAGAATAATAATTATATGCCATAAAGAATTGTGTAAAACCTTCAAAGCTATAGAAGTTAATGTTTCCCTCAAACAATTAGGCACACATTGATTATTTTAATTTTCTAGCTTAGGGTTTGGGAAAATAAAACTTAAAGGAGCATGAACAGTCTTCTCACAGAACATTCACAGGAATTGTTCCATTGTGGTCTTTGGAATAGTAAGAAGCATAACTAGAAGCAAAAAGGAAGATAAAGTAAAGAGAAATCTCAGGAAAAAAAGATGTCCTTGTGATGCACAAAATGAAAGGCAGACAGAAAACACGATTCTGAGAAATATCCATTTCTCAGAACAAAAGTCTGATGATGCCCCACACAACAGTAAAAAACAGTATAAGCAAAAACAAAAATAAAAATCCATAGTAACATTAATTATAATCCGGTAGCCATTATTTGCATTCAAGTCTCTTTATTTAGAAATATTACTTTTAATAGTATCAAAGTAAGGTGCAGTGTTAGTGATAAACATAAATGTTTTGTCACTTTATAATGCATTTAGTGTAAGTTTAATATCAAGTAAATAATGGCACTTAAGAGTAACATCCGCATATATAGAGAGAGTTTGTTTGATAAATGCTTTTATTTTTTTCTCTAGTAATAGTTTGTATATCAAGAAATTGTTCGGGGGGAGGCCATTCCCTGTTTCTAAACTGTATCATTGAACTAATTAGCCATGCTTCTTTTGTTGCCATGTAATGGGAGAGGTGTTGAGGCATGTACAGAATTTTCATCTCTGAGGGAAATTTCCAATTTTAGCATATGTACAGCTAAGGCAAGCACTGAGGGAGATTTCTTACCCAGATTCTATTTGAATCTACTGTACATTTAGCCTTCTATGAGAATTTTTACCAAGGCTTAATTCTACATCTGCATTATGTAGGTCCAAAATAGAAATAAAAATCACTCTCATTTTTTGATGGGTGAATGGTATACAGGGGTCACTATGTGAATTTTAGTGATAGTTTTTTTTTTCCAATTTCAGCAACTCCATAATCTTTAGGATGAGAATGGCTATAAATCACAGCCACAATTAAGTGAAAAACTGTCCTTCTTGGAGGAGAAAGTTTCTGAAAAGAATGGATCTGTGTCCATATGAGGAATATCATATTATGATAAAACATCATTAAATATGTGTGAAAGCTAGAGCAATGGCAACCTAGCTTATTGCAAACAGCCATTATGTTCTCAGTTTTCTTTATTTATCAAATTCAACTAAACACTTAACTCTAAATAAATAGTACTTTCCATGTTGAACCTAAATCTTTGATAAATGTTTAAGCATTATTTGTTCTGTGTGCTATGACTTTGATTCAATTACCAAGATTTTGTTTTATAAAGAACAGAACCTGGGCCGGGGATTTGGCTCAGTGTTTCCACTACTTGACTTGCAAGCACAAGGGCCCGAGTTCAATCCCTGGTACCATTAATAAAAAAAAACAAAAAAAAAAACCAGAACCCAATTCTGCAGAATCGGTGATGTTAACCATCCTTGTATAAAGTCCTCATGTATGTTATATTTGAGTAAGTGTATAACCAAAGATTGCATTCTTTTGACATCTAAGTGTATGTTTATTTAATATTTTGAATTAACATTATTTTAAAAAGAATATGTCTGAACATTACTTGGATATGTCTTAATTAAAATTAAAACAAATAAATGTGTTGGGAAGATATTTGTACTGCGAAGTTTTAACTAAGAAGTTTATATTGATGTAAAAGTTCAATTTAAAAAGAAAGTGGTCATGATATATGCCACATTTAAATCCAGATTCCTATTGACATATCTAATTTTTTTCCATTAAAAAAGACTCAACTTCCAATCTGTTTCCCTCACAGTGAAACATTATATTTTATAGGTTACTTAATGCATTATATCAGTCTTTCTTACTATGATTACTATATAAAAGCACACACATCAAAATTTAACAAAAATTTTGTGCCAATATTCTGTGAATTTAGATTCTAGGGACAATTTTACATTCATTACCTAAGTGTTTAGTGAATTCTTACATTGATTCAGACATATTTTAAGTACTAAGATACAACAAACAGCAAAATAAACAAAATTCTTATGTTTGTGCAGTTTGTATTTCTGTCATAGGGACAGCTATTAAGTAATAAAAAAAGACATTAGATGTAAACTTTCTAGAAGAAGTAAACACAAAAAGGAGGTGTGTGTGTGTGTGTGTGTGTGTGTGTGTGTGTGTGTGTGTTAGCCAGGAAAATATTATTTCCAAATTATTTGAGTAATTTATTGAACTAATTCAGATTTTTCCCTGAGAGAAATACAAACACCACTTTACTGATGACCAAACAGACCACTTTTCTTTCAGAAAGTTCTGATGAAAATATGTGAGAAGTATGGTATTCAAAATACAGACTTGAATCTAGCAAATCAAAGGGAAAAATGCATCTCTATTGAATCATTTTGTTGATAGTATAGGTTGGCTTGGTCTGTCTTCTCTGTAATCTTTCACACAATCAGAAGAGTCTGAGAAATAATAAGGAAGTTGTTTCACCTCAGTTGGAGGTCTAGAATTGCAAGGGAATTAATAGCAAGGGATAAGAAATATTTTGGCTCCAAAATTCAGTCCCACATGTGTTAGAGTGGATTATAAAACACATAAGAACAAGGGATCTTTCAGAGTACTTGGCAAACTAAATCTATGCATCTTAATATAGGAACTGTAAAATAATACTGCACATTTTTGTAGCTCAAAGAAGTACCCTGAATTATTTTAAAATAAAGGCATAATAAGTAATTTTGACTGAAGGAAAACTATTATTGTAAGGATGTAAAATCTACTACATGAGAAATATGGAGCATTTCCCACAGAGAAAGACTGAAAATGCATGTGTAATCCTTTGAAGTAATGTCAGCACTTCATGGGAGATCATCTTGTTTTTAGGAAGAAGATAAAACATCTGATAATTTCTATAAGATATCACATGTTGCTACCATTTCTACTGTAGAATTTGTAAATCTAAGTCTACAGTCAGGCTATCTTACTCCTCAATTACTTTAAAACATCTGCTCCTCTCTGGTACCTTATGAACATAAAGCAATGTTAATATCACATGGAATTAAAGAACAATATACAAGGAAACTCTTTGATCTAGGTACTGACTTGTTTAATGAGGAGTCAGACACTGGAGCAATCAGTCCCTTTATCAGCAATCTTTCTCTCAAAGAGAATTTAGCCTGAAATCCATTGGGATGAAGCTCTTCATCAGGCCAGAGACCGCTCTCTTTTGTATCAGTGCTTGTACCTGTGCTCCAGTGATGTAACCTCTTTCAGATCCTGATTTTAACCAAACGGCTTCTGGCAAGAACTGGTGTGTGGGTGAAATCTATTGAAGAATTTAACAACTGGCTTCTCCAACAGGTTCTTTCTAGGTATATATAGGTGAAGGGTTTTTATGTTAATGAGTGATCTTTTTTAATTTTTATTTTTATATACATATTTGCAGTATATGATTACATTCCTTGTGTGGAATTGGTACATGTACATAATACTTCATAATTACTTTTCATCTCCTTCCTTTCCCCCACCCTCCATCCCTTTAGTACCCATCCCTTTTGCAAAAGGTCTATCTCCTTGTTTCCTATTATCTATTTTTATTTTGCTATTTATTTATATTTTGGATTTCTTTGATAAAGGAATTATGAGCTATTTTAGCTTGTGTGTCTGATTTATTTTACTTACATTATGATCTCAAGATGAGTTTTGATAGCAAGTTATCAAGCCACTGATTTTGCCACTTTAAGAGTGGTTTACAGAATTACTTTATATTTTTTTCAAACAACCAATGACAAAAAGTTGAATGTTTTTCTAAGTGTTTCATCTTTCAGACATGATCATTCTTGCTCAGCATATCCACCTCCCTCTCTAAAAATCAAAGGGAATTATGCCCGTAGGAGTACTGCTGCCTCTGCCAATTTTATTTTTCACTAGAACAAATCAAGAAAAGATTATGACACCTTTTATTCCTGATCTGAATTCTCTCTTTGTCAACACAGGTCTACCTATTCAGCCATTTTTAATATATGGATTATTCATTTAAAAGATTTAATATCAAGGATAGTAATCTATCCCAAGGATATTGATTCATATAAGAATATTATTTTTAGATTTTTATTTTTAAGAAAAATTTCCTTTTTTAAGCAAAAATCCTCCTTAAACTGCCTTGTGGAGAAGGTGTGTTTCCTAACTGTGTGTCAGCACACCGGGCTCACACATCTCCTGACAACTGTCAAAGGGGGAGGGACTGTCAGTCTAGTGACCAGGTCAGATTGTTCACCTAGCAATGCCAGGTGTCCATGCTCCAGGCCAGGTTCACAGGCAGGCTCTGTTACCCAAAATCTAATTGAGACCAGAATGCCAGTGATGAACAGGCTCCAGAGAGCTGGTTCTGACAGTGCTGTGTATGCAACTGTCTGTTTTGGAAATTACCCAGGGATGCCTGTTTCAACAGGACTTTGTGTTGCACTTGTACGTCTGAAAGGTGCAAGCAAGTCTTTGAACTTGAGGATGCCTATCATTCCCAGGCTTTGAAAGCTTCTAGGAGCTGCTAGGTTCCAGTCACCAGGAAACAGAAAGGAAGTTAATAAGAGAACTCACTTTGGCCATAATTTATTGCAGTTCATGTTTTCCCTGTTGTTTTTTCCAAACATTTGGAATGCAATGTAACCACAAGAAGATCCACTCCTCAGAACACATTTTGATACTTTTTTTTAAAATCCATGTCTTATAGGATTTTAAAATCTGTGAGAAATTTGCTTTACACATTTCAGCTTCTAAATTCTCTAGGATGGAGCAATAATCAAGCACATAGACATATCTATAGATACCTAGGCCAATCTTAATTCTTACTGATTATTCTAGTGGGATGCACAGGCCAAACATTCTCATCTGAAATGTAAGGTTCTATTTCACCACTACTACTTCTTTAGGACCGAGGGATAGTTTTCTTAAGCTCTCTAAGCACTGCTGTGACACATGAAATTAACAAAATAAAATATGGCCTCTATCACAAGAGGTGAGCACACAAATCAAAGATAACTTATTTGAAAACTATTGGCTAAGGGTTATACAGTAATGAAATGAGCAGTCTTATTCTTGAAGATGCTTATAACTCTGAGCTCTCATATTCAGTTTTCTACTATTAAAGATTGCATCTCTTAGTCCTCTTGCTCTGACTGTTATGTATGTACATCACATATATGTCATTTATATCTCATATGCATATAATATATGGTGCATATATATCATTTATAACCTATATAATGTCATGTAGTAAATATAACACCATATATATCATGCACACTGTGTATATTATGTTTGTTGATTTCTGTATCACTCTCTTAGTCTTCAGTACATTGATTTCTCCTCTGGTCTTTATAATTTCCTCTCCTGTTTGAGCACTGGGTTTGTCTTGCTCTTCTTTTTCTAGGAACTGAAGATTCAGTGTTAGGTTGTTTATTTGAGCTTGCTCTGTTTGTCTAGTGTGGGCATTCACTGCTATGAATTTCCCTCATAAAATTGCTTTCATTGTGTCCCATAGATTCCTTCATGTTGTATTGGCATTTATTTGTAAAAACCTAATTTCTTTAATTTCCTCTGTGACCCATTGGTTGTTTTGGAGAGTGCTATTCAATTTCCAAGTGTTTGTGAAGTTTTTGTGGTTTATTATGCTATTGCTCTCCAGTTTAATTGTACTATGGTCTGATAATACATATAGGATAACTTCAATTACTTTGCATTTACTTAAACATGTTCTATGATCTAATATGCATTCTGTTTTTGAGAATGACCCATGTACAGCTGAAAAGAATGTATATTTTGATTTTGACATTACTCTGTTAATGTCTATTAAATCCACTTGTTCAAAATCTTGGTTCAGTTCTAGAATATCATTGTTGTATTTTTGTCTAGATGATCTGTCTATTTGCACCAGTGGGGTATTGAGGTCCCCCACTATAATTGTACTAGTGCTTATTTGGTTTTTCATGTCCCTTAATATTTGTTTTATATAGTTGGGGGCATTAGTATTTGGTGCATATGTATTTGCACCATGTGCATTTGTCATCACTTCTTCTGGTATTGTTACCTTTATAAGTATGTAGTGAACCTTCTTTGTCTCTTTTAATTAGTTTTGGTTTGAAATTTGCTTTATCTGCAAATAAGATAATTACCCCTGCTTTTTTTCAGGTTCCTATCATATGAAGAATTATTTTCCATCTTTTCACTTTCAGTCTATGAGTTTCTTGTATAAAGTATATTGTTGGACTTTGCTTCTTAATCTATTCTGCCAGTGTGCCATTTCTATTTTGATTATACAATTTAGGCCATTAACATTGATGATTATAACTGATATGTATTGACACATCATTGTCACATTATTTTCCTGTTGTTGGATCTTTTTAATTTTTCTCTCTCTCTCCCCTTAATTTCTTGCCTTAACTGATGGATTTGCTTTGTTGGGCATCATGGAGTTGTGACCTTCATTGTCTTTTTCTAGGGTATTGTTTAGAATTGTTGGAAATGTCAATTTTGTATTCATGAAGTTTCTCAGGTGTTCTTTGTCTTAGAAGTACCTTATTTCCCCATCAATTTTGAAAGATAGTTTTGCAGGATATGTCAGTCTAGGTTGGAGGTGTTTTCCCTTTAGGGCTTGAAATACCTTACTCCAAACTCTCCTTGACTTGAGAGTTTGTGATGAAAAGTCTGCTGTGATTCTGATGAGCTTTCCTTTCCGTATGCTTTGTTTCTTTTCTCTAACTGCTTGTAGTAATTTGTTCTTCTCTTGGGTTTCTGGGATCTTGATTATTATACATCTAGGTGTAGATTATTTTTATCATGGCTAGTTGGAGTCCTACATGCCTCAATTATCTGTATGTCAAATTCTTCCCTTCTGTTTGAGAAGTTTTCTGTCATTAATTCTGTGAACAAGTTTTTTTTTATGTCATTTGTACTTTCTCCTGCTTTTTCACGAACTCCCATCAGTCTTATATTCTTCTTTTTTGAGTTATCTACTAGCTGTTGCATTGATTTCTCATGGTCCCTTACTATCTTTAAGAGATCTCTGTTTTCATGATCACTGACCATCATCCTGTCTTCTATATCTGATATTCTGTCTTCAGATAGGTTGGTCTATTGTGTATACTTTCACTGGAGTTTTTAATCTCCTGGATATGTCTTTGAATGTTTTTGATGGATTCCATTTCTTTCCTATGTTGGACATTCATACTTTCCATTATTTTCCTGTGCTGAGCATTTATGGCTTCTATTGTGGTCCTGAACTCATCTTTTACTTTTATCTGTTTCTGTTCTAGTCTCTAATTATGTTTTTCATTCTGCTCATCAACTCTGCAGTTATCTGGGAAATTATTTCTGTTTTGAATTTTTCTAGAGCCTCATTCATCTGTTCTGTTACTTCCTGTGTTATTAGTTCAGGGTGTCCAGGAGGTTGATTATCAGACATTTCCACCTTATTTTCCCTAGAATTTGCCTTTGGTGAGCTGGAAGTCTGTTCTTCTGCCTTGCTTAAATGTCTTCTCATTTCTATTTTTGTTGTTGGTACTGTCCTTCATTTAATTCCTAGGTTAGTACTGCAATCTTCCTGATATAGCTGATCTTTAGGTTTTGAGTCTCTAATGACTCTGAGGCAATCTCATTTTTATTATACTTTGAAGGACAACAGATTACATCAATCACAACACCTTAGCCCAAGTGATACAATCAGCAACACAATAGCAGGACACACAGCTTAGAAAATGACAAATCTGTGGTAGTTATTAATCTATCACCTATAACCATGTGAATTAAGACAAAATTGAGGACCACCCCAAAATGTGCTTATAGTGAATAAACTCTTTATTATAGCAATTTTACCCCTGTGGATGGGGTGTTAGAAGGAGTTGGAGATGGAGGAATGGATAGATAGAAGGATAGAGGAAGGTTTGAAGTTGGGCCAGAGGACACAGGAAGATCACACAAACTGTAAAAACCTATTGAAGAGAAGAGGAAAAAAGAATAAAGACAAGAATAGAACAATTTAACAGAAATAGGGAAGCTAGAAAGTGTTTTCATTTTCCTTTGATACTAACGACAATCAAGAGAAGGAAAAAGAGAGAAGAAAAGAAAAAGAAAGAAAAAATCTGAATTAGGGCAGTAACAGGAACAAAAAAGGTGACAAAGACTGTGTGAGAGAGAAAGCGAGAAAAAGAAAGAAAAAAGAAAAATTTTGAAGAGTAGAAAAGGAATAAATTAAAAATAAGAAAAAATATAATTTAAAAAATAAAATTAAAAATGAAGGGCCTCCTTCATTTGTATGTCTCTGCTGTCACAATATATAATGTGGGCAGCAGCATACAGATCTAAGTCAATTAATCTCAGCAAGCCAGCAATAGAACCCTGAGATTCAGGCTGATTTCTTTATGCAAGACCCAAGTTGAACTCCTTGACCTCCTGCAGGGTTGAACTCTGCAAGGTTCTACTGCAGGTGCCAGCTGCCCTTCCCCTGAAGATAGTTTAAATTCTGATGGGAGGTGGTGATCCCTCCAATTTACCAACTACAGTTGTCTGGTGTGCCTTTATTTCAGATTCTCTTAATTTTTCCAGTGGGCCTCAACCATCATCAAACCAGTCTACTTTTCAAACATGCAGATCTTCAAATGTAAAACTAATTCAATGATGTAGAGTACTAGTAGTTCTCAAACAACTCTATAGGTTGGTATGACATGGAATTTTAAAAATCACTATCTGGACTCCATGTTCAGAAATTCGTCTTTAATTGTGTTGGGGCACAGCCTGGGAGATGGGATATTTCCAATAGTTTCCAGAATGATAACAATGTACAGTGTTGTCTGAGAACCGGAGGTATAAAGGGAATAGGGGAAAAATCAGCTGTTGCAAGTTTACATGAGTATAACAAGCTAGCTTAGCACAATCACCTGCTTGATTCTCTGACTCTTCAATTTAATGTTTTCCAGCTGGGCCTGAAATCATTGCCCATAGAGTATTTACGTGCCTAGTGACACTCATTTTAGTTTAGTGTCGGTGCTGATTTTCTTCCTAAAGGATTGCACAGCAGTATCTAATATTGTAAACCAGTACCTCCATTAATGTGAATTTGCAAAGACAAACTTTCATGGGACATTGGTTAACTGTGCCAGTGCTTTCTGTGATGGCATCCAGCTCTGTTTTGGAAGAACATGAATGGCAGGTATCTTGTACTCCAATTTGCTATGTAAGAATTTCAAAATGAGGTAATCCTCTTTGCGGTAACAGTGTTCTTTTAAACAAGCAGAAATTTGCCTTAGAAAAATCATGCAATGTCAATCTATTAATATAGAAGTGATTTCTACAAAATCTTAGGGACAAAATGTGCCTCAGAGGTCATTTACTAATGTCCTCTCACTTCGTCACAGATGAGGAAATTAGCCCTTGGAGCGGAATATGACTCATGTATGAGTCACATATCCAAACTAGGAGAGAAAGCCCCACCCGAACAAACCCCTGTTCTCAGTACCTCTACGATAGAACACCTTTGTCTGGAGGTTGTAAAATACTATAAGTGAAATTTATTTGATTCCTGGAATCCAAAATTGCCATAAATGTGAAGTCCATCAAAAACCTTCATGAAACCATAAATTGATTTCTTAGAGCTCTTAGATTTGTTATAGATGAAGACTGAATCAACTGAAGTTAACCTTTAAAAGAAAGTGACACGTCTAAGTTTTGAAAAAGCCTCCATCAAATTTCACCAGAAATAGTTCCATTAATTGAATCATCCCTTTAAAATTGTTGATTGTGCTTATTAATTTCCATTTCTTAAGCTATTTCTCAGGTATACTTCTGCTTTGTGTTGAGAGTTCCAATATTCCATCCAAGGGGAAGCTGGGGAGCCAGTCCAAATCCAATTTCCACTTTCAGAACGGAGTTTGTGAAACATGGCTTGCATCCATGGAACAGCTTACAAGGCCCTATGGTGCTACTGCTCTTTACTGTATTTCAGAGGGTTCTCAAGTTCTTACCAGCACGCAGCCCAGTGCGTCTAGCCACTAAGCTGTCATTTTAGTTACTAGTGACTTCCTTATGCCCTCATAGACCATAATTTTTGGTTTAAATTAACTCTTGACAAACAGTACCATATCCACAGCTTCATATTGAAGATTAAAAGTGCTAGTAGTCCTAACAGCTTGTCTTTTGTCATGATTGTCTTTCGAACAGGAAATCAGAACAAAAGGGACCTAGACTGCATGTGAACCTGTGCAGTGCCAAACCCAGCGGGTTTGAGCTGCAGATATAATTCAGTGGTAGAGAATGTCCTTAGCATGTGTGAGGACCTCAGTTCAATCCCCAGCACCTCCAAAACAATAAAAGGAAATACAGAAAAACAGATGCAGGGAGTTGCCTTCCACTCTTTAGTACTCTTCACAGCAGAAAATTCTATGGCACATAGGATCAGATGTTGCTCTGCACGGTGTTATTTCTGCATACACCCTCTCTTTCTGCAATAGTTTTTCACTGTTGTTATTTAAATCTTTCATCTATTATAGCAAATAAGTATACCCATTATAAAAATGAAATTCCTACCCCATGTTAGACACATGTTTTATTTTCCAGAACAGTCAGCTTATAAGTCTCTCTTTTTGTTTGCTGTTTTAGTTATTGGTGACTTTCTTTGACCCATTATGTCATTCTTGCCTCAATTTAATTTTCCTGGCACTCAAGGCCTGAGTGGGTTTGAATTCCAGCTCCATCATTTCCTAACTGTGGAATCCTTCAGAAATTTATTTAAACTTCATAATTGTTTTCCTATTAATACATGTAGTGCATTACTGCTGTGATTAATAATTAATAATAGTATAAATCTCCAGGAATTGTTGTTAGGGCTAAATGTAAAGTATGTGGCATGGTGCCTTGTAAAAATATGTTTTATTTTCGAAGTACTGTTTTATTTTTCATACAGTTGAAGGTAGTAGTAATAGTGAAGAATAGGCAGCTAGAGAGAAAGAAGGGTATCAACTCCAAATTGATTCTGTGATAGATCAAAACTTTGTCTTCCCAACCAGTTGACAGAGGGATTCCAAGACTCCCAGGTAACTGTTTCCCATAACAAAAAGAAGGGTGAAAAGTTTTAGTCATTGAATTCAAAAAGGCCAATGCTAATGTAAGTTGAATGTTCTCCGACTCTCCAGTATTATGAGCACAGATTCCACTGTCCTAGAGCAACGAGAAGCCGGCATGTGAAGATGGCAAGGGGAACTGGTGCCCGGAGTTCTCAGTGATGTTATCACACACGTCTGTATCTCACCTACCATCTTCTATTTCTTCACTAAAGAACACACAGAAGCCTATGGTGCTGTAACAGCAAAGATGACAGTAGGCTTCCAGAGTACTTTTATCTGGCAAAAACGTCCTAGTAAATCAAGTGTTCTGTTTCCTTTATTTCTATCTTAACTTCAAATGTAATAGGACGTTTTATATACCTTTGTGTTCTCAAGATTATATAATTCTTTATTAAAATTTTTATATTTGAGTGCTATAACTTCAAAGAGAGAGAGAAAAGAAAATCACAACACTGTAGTATATTTAAAAAATAATTTGTGAAACTACACACAGCATAGGCTTATTGAATTGAAAGATGACAGTACCATAATTTAAATTTAAGCAGAAATATGTCTACTTTTCTTTACTACAAGATTATTTAACAATCATAAAAATTTGTTATGTCTGTATTTTAAACTTTTCCATATACATAAAAGATTGAGAAGTTAATTTAAGGGGTTGATAAGCCTAAACATAAATTATTTATCAAATAAATGATACATGGCCATATACTATTTTTACCTAAAATAAGAATTTAAAGGACATCAGAAATCATGACGAAAATCAAGCTAGAGAATGGTCAGATTTCATGAGGGAAGACTGGTTCTCCCCCATAACTCACGAGGAAAGCATCATATCAGTTTAGAGAAGGGGTCAGAAATCTAAGAAAAGGGACAAAAATTGCTGTTTGTGTTTAATTGCATGAGGTCATGAACTTGAGACAGAAGCTGCAGTATGCTTTTGAGCTTCAGTGCTCAAAAGAAAATGCATGTATTTTTGCTGTAGATCAAAAAAGTTCACAAGTGCGAAGCAAAAGTAACAGTGTGACCTTTTCAGTTTACCCAGGTTTGGGAACCTTTGGCCAAGGGTTTGAAATTTTTACACTGATGAATTTAAAGGTAACGAGAGCAGGAAGAAACTCCCAGTGATCTATCATCTTCCTGTCAGAGTCAGGCTGAAAAGTTGTCAATAGCAAGAGGAGGTAAAAATAATGCAAATGCTACCCATTTCTATAAAATTTCTCAGGTATCAGATATTTTATCATTCTCGTGCCCCTCCAAATCAGGAGAAGAAACCAAGCTTCAAAAAGGAGTTGCCCACACTAATAGTCACAACCCTAGCTTCACTTAGGTTTTCTGGCTCTGAGTCTTAGGCTCCGAATATGGGTTGCAGGAAAGAAGTATTTAAATATTTAAAATTTACTATTTTTAGGAATGTCGTATTTGGGATTCAACTCAATCCTCATAACACTGCAATATTAACCAATAATAAAGAATTGCCATTTATTCTGAGCCTACTGTGTATGACGTGCTGGGCATATCCATTATCCCTAAATGCTCATAACAACTCTGCAAGGTAGCTTTGGTATTTCTTTTAAACATATAAAAGGAAATGATTCTTATAAAGATTATGCAACTGACCCAGGATCGTAAGTCCAACAAGTATTTTCTTTAAAGTACATTATTGCATTACCTAGCACCTTCTGTTAAATTATGGTGGATTCTCACTGATTGTAAGATAAGGATTTGCTATATAAATTCTATCTTCTTCCTTTTTCAACTTCATATTGCCCTATGGTCCTCCTTCCTCTCAGCACTGCCCTATCAGTTTTGCATAAAACTCCAGCTTTGTTTATTCTATTAACTCATTTATTTCCTCAGAGAAGCTTCCTGACTAAACCAGCCCCTGCTGTCACTTTCACTGCTTGCTTTCATGTGCTTTCTCTTTTATAGCCCTCCTAACAGTTATAATATTATATTACTAAGTAGACATTGGTCCTTTTCTCCACCAACCACACATTACATGAGGGCTGTGACCCTGACTTTCCTCTTTTCCTCACCATTTGATAATGAGGTCAAGTACAGTGTTTGCCATAAATCTGTTAGAAGCAAAGATGATTTAATTCTTTTATTCAACAAACATTTATAGATGAATACAACATGCATTCTAAAATTGTAAGAGGTCCCGATAGAAAACAAACAATTTCATGGATTTGTCTGCTCTTCTATGATGTAACTGTGGTATAGTTTATAGCTAGATACCACCCACCCCTCATTCCTCACGGGTTCAGAGGCAGAGATTTTGAGAGGTGAGTGGATTATGGGCACTCTGCTCATAGGTGGGTTAGATTACTGCTAAGTTCATAGCTAAATGTCACATGGGGTGTGGCCTGGAAGGGTATCATCTTCTTTCCTGGTCTTCCTTCTGCGCTCTGCTTCCTGCTTGTTATGACAATGAGCAGCTTTTTTCTACCCAGGCCCTTCCACCATGCCACTGACCATACAAGGATAAAAACTTGTAAAATGTGAACCCAAATAAATCCATCTCCTTTAGGTTGTCTGGTATTTTGTCCCAGGAATGAAGAAAGTGACTGAGAAAAATTGTCATCCTTCACTTATTTTTTTCTGTTTACGTAACTTAGTATTAGTTTCTCAGCATATGGGTGGGAACAAACTTTTTCAGATGCCCATAACTGTCTCTGTCTTTTGAAGACCACTACAAATAAACGTTCACAGAGATTTTTCTAAGAATCACTAGTCGTTATTTTACCTTTCTCTCCTGACTTAAAGTAATTGTTCATTTCTGTATACTTCCATATATTGATTTTGCCACATAATAATAATTTTATCCTATGGTGTAGCTTAAAATACAGGTTTCTTTGGGTAGTCATTCAGACCCTTCACTGCTGAAGCTATGTCTGACTCACCTGCCTTGTCCAATAGCCCTAGAATGGTGATTCGCATGTAAGAAACAGAAAAATAATGGTAAGAGAGAGCAGATGAAGGCAGAAATAGCATGGTACAGAGGGGCAGTGTAACAGTACAGTGCCAGAGACCTGCAGTCATGGCTATCTTTGGCTTATTTTTATTCCCAAACCACATGCCTCTTCAAACCTAAGGCCAACAGCAGATACCATGACTTTAAGGGATGAGTCCTGCATCTCTGTCTTCACTTCAGATACTAGCTGCAAGCTCCCAGTGATACAGGTAGGGGTAACTGATCACAACGGGACAGAAGACAAACTCTGGGCCCTTAAACTATTATTGTTAAAAGTGAAATGTTACCCAGAAAAAAATCTAAAATAAGCACTCTACTTCACTAGCTTTTACTTAATTTAAAAAGGATTAATTTGTTAGATCAGCTGGATAACATATTATTAGATTCCCACTAGCTTGCTGTATGTTAACACCTCTAGCAAGTGGATTGTGGTAACAGTTACCGAGGTTACTTTGTGGGAAACTCTTGCTAAAATACTTGAGCCTACAGATATCTGATAGATGGCTAAAATGGGATGAAAGGCTTGGCACTTCTTTCTTCATTTGTATCGCTCACCTTTGCTATCCTTTTTTTTTTCTCATTGAGTTTATTGGTACATTTTAGGTGAAAAGCTATCTTAATCACTGAGTCAGATTTTAGCCGGCTTTGCACATAGATATGTTTATCATTTATAAAGTGCTTCACCTAAGACTACAATAACAAATCAATTTGACCTATTCTTCTACCTTGCCCTTGTAGTTCCTTAGCAGCTCAAGCACTGAAAGTACCCATGGTAAGACCAGGGCATTTATGTAAGATGATCCCAGCTACAGGAATAGCTCACAGGTTCCCGACCACCTGTTAGCTCCCAAAGTATAAGCTCAGGATGTCTGTGCACAAGATGAAGGACATCCTTTGAAATTGTGCCCATGACTAATGGGCTGTTGAACAAATTACCTACCCCAACAAATCAGTAAAAAAGAACAAACCCCTTCCTTTATTGAGCCAGCACCCTGATCATCTGTTTGATGAAATGCTGGCTCCTTTCTGCTCACAGGCCAAAGCCCCAATAAAGAGGCCTTGCTTGTCTTGTTCGTAATGCCATGGATGCCTGACTTATGAATTCAATCAGTTCCAGAGGGCTAGTTGTAACTCAAGTTGGTTGTAAGTCAATATAGTTTAGATCTAGATGTTTACCTGTTTACCTGGGTATACACTGGAGATAACAACAGGCAGATGAATCTTCCATTAATTAATTAACCTAAGTTGTTCATATATCAGGCTGGTTTTAACTTGAGGGTCCACCATGTGTGCCTTAGTCTTATTTCTCATGTTTCCATGATGAAGTTCTGCTATCCAGTCACACAGTTAACACAGCAACTGGCTATGAATTTCATAAAAGTGCTCTATTTATGAGTATAGTTTTATTATACAGGATACAACTCAGGAAAATCTAGCAATACATAGGACAAGTTTAGATGGAGCCCCTGAAGAAATTCCATGTCCTTTTCTGACATGCCACCCCCCAACACATCTGTGTTCATCCACCCACATGATCTTGGGGTTGCTACGTGCTCTTTTATTTCATACACATGATTCATTATATCATTAATCACATGATTGAATTCAATTGCCAGTCCCTCCCTCATCCTAGCAGGTCAGGGTATAGGGCTAAAAATGTAATCTCATGGCTCATAATGAGTAACAAAAGACATTCCTTCTACTCATAAAATTCCACAGGTTAAAGGAGCTCTTTGACAGGAACTGAGGATGAAGATGAAATCTGTTGTTTTTTTTTTTAATTCCACATAGTAGAATTGGGAAGAAATATTAGTTAGAAGACAGGCCTCTGGTAGTGACACTTTCGCTAATGATAGCCACTCATATTAAGGAACTTGTCCTCCAAATCTTCCAAAATTTCAGAATGTCACTTCAATTTTAAAAAGTCTTTTCCTCAAAAATATAAAAATAAAACTATGACATGTGTCAAGGAGACCTCTGTATTCCCATGTTTATTCCAACACTATTCACAATAGTAAATAAATGGAAAGAATCAAGTGTCCATCAACTAACCGATGAATAAAGAAAATGTGGTCCATATATGCAAAGGAAAACCACTCAACCATAATGAAGGTCAAATGCAGTCATTTGTGACTACATGAACGGAAGTGAAGAGCATTGTTGGTAGTGAAATAAGCCAGGCATAGAAGAACCAGTAATTTCTGCTAATAAATTCATGCATGTGTGTTTTAGGATAGTTAGCAAAGATATCACATTCACAAATGAACTTCAAGCTAGGACAACATCAGTCTTTCTGTTTCTCCCTTTATCCTTCTCTTTCTCCTCTCTCCCTCCAGCTATTCCTCTGGGTCTCTTCTCAAACAACACAATATCACTCAAGGGCTATAAAAATATGAAAATCCATTCTTCCACATCTCCCAATGGCTTATTTATAGCTTGCATTCTGCTATTTTCCCCAAAGTAAGAACCCAAAATAACTAATTCTAACAAAAGCAGAGTAGGTGAGAGGAAATAAGAGTCTTCAAAATGTTTGTGTTTAGGGAAAGGATTGGATGGCATAGTAGTAAGATCTTACCACTTCATACAGTAGAGGCATCTTTTGAGAAAAATTTATGAAAAAGAACTTACTTCTTCACCGTAAGTAAAATACCACACAAGCATTCACATTTTTGCAAAGCACATTTTGCAAAACCATTATGGTATCATTAAGATATTTTATAAAACTAAAATTATATTTGGTTTAACTGTAGTATTTTATTTCACTAATAGGAAATAAAAATCACACTATTAAAGCCAGAAGGTTATCATCTGCTCCTTCCAGGTTACCTTACTCTCCTAAGATGGAAGTTTTAACCCCTAAGTATCTTTTCCTTATCTCTGGTTGACAAAGAATGGCATTGCACGATCACAAAGCTCAGTTCTTGTTCCATTTGAGGCAGTTAGTCTTTCCTGTTCATTTCTCAGGATTCAAATGATAGCATAAACCTATTCTATAGAAAAATAAAAGTCTTATGAGTATAATTATCAGTGGTTCACAGCAGTCTAAGGTTTGGACAAAAATCTTCAGACAGAAGGCAGAAGTCTGAGAACATCATTTTCCAGATGCATTCTCACTCAGCCCAGACCACCTTCAGAAAGTCTCTCCAGGCCCCAGAGAAATATTCACTTTCTTAGTGATCTAATTTGCCATATTTTAAATTATGCTATCAGAGTATGGTTCCCTTTTTAATCCTTCAAGCTTTCAACTTCGAGCTACAAGCAAAAGGAATAGGAAGACATATGTGCTTTGGGTTGATACCTTTGTCACTACAGTTTCATCACACTATTAGTGTATTTCTCAACAGAAAACTAGAGGATTTTGTATGTATAAATAATTTTTCATGATGTCCACTGAATCAGTAAGAAATACTCAATCACTTTTGAGGATCCTTATATATTTGTGTGAAGCAAGTGGTGAATGTCTACCTTTAGAAAGAGTCATACAGACTCCAACACTTTTGTCTTATTAATCTTTTATTAGTGCATGTTTACAGTATGTAACAATTACACACATCATGGGAAGGTGGTTCATGTATGTAACACACCCTAGGTTTTGAGTTAATATAACCCATTAAGATAATATTTATTTTTAACAAGTAGCCCAAGTGATAGATTAGTCCTAAACTGTGATGTTATTTAGAAATATAAAATTCTTGCTTTATCTAAATTAAATTTCCCTCCAAGGCTTAATGAAAAATGCAAATTATTAATAACTTCACCTAAGAGCCACTAAATTTGATTTTGTAAGTTATGGAGCCTGGGAACGAACCTTTTGAAAGTGTCCAGTGTTATTCTAAATCACACCAAACTTTAAAACCTACTTCACTGGAGGTTCCTTCCAGTCCTATGATTTTATGATTCTGGTTTATGACTTATCAGCCTAAATTCTAGCTGGTAGACCACACAATTCCCTGCCAAGCTTCCTCCACCAAATATAGCAAGAGTTGACAGATGCCAAAGCGGCAGTGGTCTTTGTCAGTGCCCATCCTAAATGCAGCTGGGCCCACACAGCCTTGTCCCCAGCTGTCTGAGTTGGGCAGCAGGTGCCGGGGCGGCCAGCTGTTCTTACAAGGCAAGTCTGGCAGCTCTGCTTGCCCAGGTCTCGAATTTTCCTTTGGGTGGCCTTGCTTTTGTGGGTGGTCCAGCCCAACCTTAATTCTGCTAAATGTGCATTCCAAAGCTGCAATAGCTGGGCCAGTGCCTACAGAGAGCACATGTGCATTTTATGCTTATAATATGTATTCATACTTTGGATTGGATGATCACGTAAGGTCCACTCCAGCCTTAAATATATGTACACACACACACACACACACACACACACATTATTCATACTTTGGATTGGATGATCACGTAAGGTCCACTCCAGCCTTAAATATATGTACACACACACACACACACACACACACACACACACACACACATTCATGTATAAATATTAGGCCAAAACCTCTCATATATGATTCCTAATTGTGGATGGCATGGGGGTAGTCCAGCTGTCTCTGCTCTGACTCAATCCTCTTCAATTTTTCCAAATTAAACCCATTTATAAGAAGAGCATTTTAAAAAGTAAATTCTCTCAGACTAAAATAACTGCACCTATTAAATTCCAGAGAAAAGAAAATTTTGACAAGACACTGTTCCTGTAAAAAGGTCATAAGAAATCATACAAAGGAGGAAAGATGAGGAAGCATCACACAGAGTGTTTTTAGGGCAGTGAAAATACCCGAAATGATAAGAGAATATTGAATCACTCATTTTGTCCAAATTCATAAAATGTACAACACCATGAGTGAACTCTAGAGGGCCTTGAATGATAGCAACGTTTCAACGTAGACCCGCCACTTATATCAAATTTATCACTCTATTGGGGGATATTAATACTGAAGGAAGCTATCTATGTGTGAACCCAGGGGACATGTGGGTGTCTTTTTATCTTCCTCTCAGCTTTCCTACAAACCTGAAACTGCTCAACATTTTTTCTTTAAAATATTTTTTAAAGTGTAGAGCAATGATGAATATCTATCTCTTTTTGCAAAACTATAGACAATGTTGTAGCTTGAAATTACATTATCTTTTTGTTTTGTTTTCTAATACAAGTAGAAAAAATAAAGCATACTGTGACCTAATACCAGTAGTATTGGAATTGTGAAATTATTTCAAAATTAGTTTCATATTTAAAAGTGATGTTTTTAGTACATTGCATTGAGATATGCTTTACATTCATGTTACTTTCATGGTTGTTTTCTTCTAGTACCAGAAAAGAAACTCCATGGTTTGATATTGTCAGATTTGCTGAGAGAATTTCTCACCACTTCACAATGAACTGATAGCTGCCTTGTGATTCAGGTGTGAAGATTTCCAAGAAAAGCACAAATCCTTTATATCTCTGAGTCAATACAATTTTAATCTACTTCACCCACGCACTGAAATCCTGATGGAATAGATTGAAAAACTTACTTTTTTAAGTACTTGTTTATTTTTTTCCTTTTAAACTTCTTATGCTAGATAACACTGAAAATAATATCACAAGTCTTTCAAGAAATGGTAATTTTATAAGCAATCTATAGAACTATATAAAATATGACAAAAATACCTGATGATTCTTTTGAAAGAGAATATTGTTATGGATTATATCTAGAAGTCCATGTAAAGCTGCATGCCCTCACAGGTGGAGCTTTGGGGAGAGGCTGAATAATGGGTTTGATATTGGTTAGCCCCTTGATTGGCTTAGCATAGTTCTGAGTGTAGATGATGAATTTCCTGAAGAGGGAAGACCCACCCTGGGTGGAGGTGGCACAATCAGATAGATTTGTATCCTGTGGAATAAAAGGGGAAGCAGAAGGAAGTCTCTGCTTCCTGCCTACCATGCCATGGACTGTTTACCCTCGGTGTCCTTCTGCCACGCTGCCCTGCATTGGAGCCAGCCAACTATGGACTGAAACCTTTAAAAACTGTAAGCTAAAATACATCTTTCTATCTTTAACTTGTAGGTTTTGGGTATTTCATTCTGGCAAGAAGAAAGTAACTAAGACAAATACCAAATCTGTACACCAGCTTGTTCAACAGAACTGTTTGGGACAGAAGATCAAAAGTCGTAAGTGAATAAGTAATGTTTTCATCTAAAAAAAAAAAAAGATGAAATTGTACTCCACACATACACTGTCAAAAGCAAAGGAGGTTTTTATACACACTTATGCAAATTATACTACTATTTAAGTTGCTAATATATGTCATCTTTACCAACTTAATAGCCTGCTTCAAATGTCTAAACCCCATTTGCATTGATGAAATATACAAATGCTCTGTATATGCGTTATAAAACGGATAGAAAATCTGATGGTTGATTAATAAATAATACAAGAATAGTGGTACAAATGAAGTAATGTGTAATCACGAATTAATGTGTCATCCTGCTCTGCTTAAGTGGCAAGCCCGTAAACTTCATTCTGTTTTGTGGCAATTAGCACAGAGTTCCTGGGGAGCAAATGTACTCATAGTGTCTTAGCTTTGGAGCCTCCTCAGGGACATTCTTCCCACTGCAGGGCTAGCTTTCCATTCCTTGGGGCTCTCAGATCTCTCATTGTAATGCTTTATACCTAAATGTCCCCCAAAGTCTTATGTGTTCATAGGTGGGGCTTTTGGGAGATGTTTGGATTATGGGGGCATAATATTCACCAGTGAATTAATCCACTGATGAGTTTACAGCTAAATGTGATGGTGGGAGCTGAGGCCTGGTTGAAGGAGAGGGGTCAGTGTGGGTGTGGCCTGGAAGGGTCTAATGCTTCCCTCCCTCTTCGGTCTTTTCCTCTACTTTCTTCCCGCCAAGCCATGAGCAGCTGTTCTCTGCCAGGCCCTTCTGCCATGCCGCCATGCCGTGGAGCCAGTTGAGCACAGGCTGAGCCTCTATAAACTGTGAGTCAAAATGAACCTTTCCTCCTTTAAGTTGTAGGCATCAGATATTGTATTTCAGTAACAAGAAAAGTAACCATTACATTCATAGTGCCTTTTCTGCTTCATAAAGCCAACCTTGTTCTAAAGAATTCATCTGAAATGTCAGCAAAATTGTAAACAAGAAGGAATATTTACGATATTATCTTTATCTTTATTTATATGTTTTAATTAACTTTTTACATCTTACAAATCAAAATATCCTTACCAAGAAAAAGACCAATTCAAAAGCCAATTTAACAAGTGAGGAAATGGAGGCTTTGAGAGGACTTACTAAAAAGAAAAGACCTGCAAATCCCCCTACTTGTACAGTATAGGTTCCAAACAGCACACAGCCAGCCTCAGCAGGCCCATAGATTTTGTGATGTACTCTACAAAACTCCTACAATCTAAAGACAGCTAGAGCCTTAAGTTTTCTTTGGGAGAGATGATACCACAAAGAAATTAAGGCTGTGGGCACTTAAGTCAGATCCTAGTTTTGCTACTTACTCATCATTTGTTGTTAGGCATTTAACAAGGCATTAGCAGCATTGTACCTCTTTTTTTTCTCTCTCTCATTTCCTATAGCGTAAATGGCAAATGAAAATGGGATCTCATCAGACTACAATGAGTGCTAAATGTGTCAATATTTGTAAAGCATTCAGTATATCTCCTCATGCACAGCAAGTGCTATGTAGATAGAAGCTATTAGTATTACCTACCCAAAAGGTTGCTTAAACAAACGACAGTATAAAAATTGAGGACAAGCCCAAAATATGTTTATAGTGAATAAACTTTTCAACATAGTAACTTTACCCTTCTGGATGGGGACTTAGAAGGAGTAAGGGCCTCTCACTGTTTTGCCCTTCTGCTCTATCTTCTGGAGCTCAGGACAATGGTGTAAGAGCAGCCTGTGTCTGCAGTGTGGGTCCAGGCTCAGGCCCAGCCAGGACGCAGGGCGGCGGCGGGATGGGGGCTTCACAGCTTTGGTCCTCACCTGTCACTGGTGGCTGGGAGGCTGGATGGGGGTGGGGCCACACTGGAAGTTTCAGGCTGCTCAGGAAAAAAACCCAATCATACCACAGGGTTATATGCTCACCCATATTTATAACAGCACAGATTGTAATAGCTAAAACTTGGAAACACCCAATTGCCCATCAACTAGAAACTGGATAAAGAAAATGTTGTTTTTGTTTTTTTTATAAAATGGAGTGCTACTCAGCCATAAAGAATGAGAAACTAGAGATATTTATAGCTAAGTGGATGCACATTTAGGTCATACTCTAATTAATAAGTCACACATATGTAAATAGTGAATAGTTTCTTTTGTTTGAAAAAGTAAAAGTGTAAATGAGGGTCAAAATGTATAATTGATATTGTGTAATAGGAAGAAAAGGTCTGAAAGAGTAGGGGAAGTGTGAGGAGTAGGGGAAAGGTAAAAAGGGAAAAGAAAAACTACGAGAAAAGGAAAAATATAGAAACAATGCCTTTGTAAACAGGGAAGGGTGGAAGGGGTGAAGGGAGGGCTGGGAACGGGAAAAAATAAGAACCAAGATAAGCCATGTAAGGGTACAAGATTCCACTGGTAACTGTAACTGTGTTGTAAATCTAAAATGTACCAATAAACTTAATTTAAAAATTGAGGGCATATTTGTGGAAGGTACCATAAACATACAACCTTACCACCCAGAAAATACCATGAGAGGAAATATTTGCAACATATATAACAGAAAAAAAGAGCTTCTACAAATCGGTAGGAGAGAGAAAAAGAGAGGAAAGAAAGACAGAAAGTTGAACTAAATAAGCAATTTCCAAAGGAAGTAAGAAAACAAATTTTAACAAACATGTGAAAGATGGTAAGGGCTGGAGATTTAGCTTAGTGGTTCCAGCGCCTATCTTACAAGTGCAAGGACCCGAGTTTGATCCACAGTACCAAAAAAATAAATAAAAAGAAAAGAAAGAAAGATGGTAAAATTCACTAATAAAATATGTCAATAGCCCTGTTAATTAAAACAACTATAAAATTAAATTTTTCTATGATATTGGCAAAATGAAAAATATTAATAGGAGAAAATGATAAATAGTAGGAAATGATAGATGCTCTAAAATATAGTGTATAAATATAATTACCAGGAAAATTTAAGAGAAATTTTGAAAGTATTTCTCACAATATACAATATCCTCACCTGCCAGACAAGAGGCCCAGTATTCCAACAGAAATGCCTAAAATATACTTCATGATAATAAGTTCTATGTGTATATGAGTGTACTGAAACCACTTCTAATAGGGAATATTTGAAAAGACTCTGACTGGTTATTTATGTAAGGTTAATAAAGTATGTTTTAATTTTAGTATAAGGTACAAGCAGTTGTGCTCATATCACCCTTTCCAGGCTTTAAATTAATTGCCAGTTAATATCAAACTGCTAACCCTGACTATCTCTAGGAATAGACAAATGATAGAGAATGATAAGGAGTTTGGAAATTTACATTATGTATCCTATTTTGAATTTTACACCAAACTTTTTTCTTTCTTTTTTTTTGGTACCAGGAGCAGAACTCACATCCTTGCGCTTGTAAGGCAGGCAGCAGAACCACTGAGCCAAATTCCCAGCCTCACACCAGAAATTTTTACTTTAAAAAAGAGAAATATTTAAAAGTAAATAAAAATGATGTTGAAGTACCAATCAAGAACAAGGTACAGGAGAACGTGCAGTATCATTCCCAAGGGGAAAATATCAGTAAAATGTGTATCAAATATTGGTTAGTATCATGCTTAGATAGTAACATTACAGATAATTTTTGGTTCCTCTTTATGTTTTATAAATTGTCCTAGTTGTCTAAAGTAAATCTGCACTATTTTTATAACTGGGGAAAAATACAGCTACTTTTCTTTAAAATGATCGAATATTCCCCAAACTCCACAGCTGAAGACTTCACTGGAGAGCAGTCAGGCGAGAGTGATGCTTTCTCTCAGGGTCTCTTCCGCATTTGTGTTACACACATCCTTGTGCTCATGTAATGAATCCAAAGCCTAGAAGATCACAGAAAGCAGCACAGTAATCTATATGATTCATTGACTCTGATTATTTCTAATAAAATATTGAACTTAATTATAGATCATCGGCTGGAGTAAGGGATTAGAAAATGTGCTAAAGTCTCCACAAACCAACTAAAAGAAATCTGATGAAAGTTAATCCTTTACAATTCATTTGAAATACTTTGAACTGTAATGTTTCAGACTATATGTGCATACTTTTTTAAATGATTGTTAGGACTTCTATTCACTTAAATGTATTAGTCTCTCTTGAAAGAAATGTAGTTTTTCTTAATATTTCAAATATCTTTATAGATTTTCCTTCTTTGTTGCAATTGGCCGCAAACCTCTGAAATTATGTCAAAATTGCAGCTTTTGGAGGAAAAGTCTCAAGTAACCAAGTGGATGAAATCAAATTTAATTTAATGTGATTTTAGAGAGGTCAAGATACTAAATTTTGAAAATTGGTGTTTATTCTGGAAATACTAACCAAATATTTTGAAAGAATCACTAAGGAAGCAACATTTTTTCCTTGTGCAGTTCTGTTACATTTGGCGGTGATTTAAAAAATTGCATCCTATAACTATATTCAATCAAATGAATACGTGTCCAAGAATTGCACCATGGTGACATCTGTGGCTCCGTGATTAAAATAAATAGTACACAAATGATTCTTTCAATTATTCACACAATACAATATTTGAAATACTTTAAACAAAAGTTTGGAGCATATAAAATTTATCCTATGCTTAAAACAAGAAGAGCAAATTAATGATTAAAATTTCAAACCATTTTTCTAGCACCAAGAAAAGAGATTGGCCTTTTTCTTTCTTACATCAATACACAGCTTCAGTGTATTTGTAAAACAAAACAATAATAATGACGTTTATGTTGCTCACAGCTTCAGTGAGTTTAGTCCATGTTTCACAAGCTCCATGGCAAAACGGGCCTGGTGGATGGGGTGGTGGTGGAGGAGAGAGGCTCACCCACGGCTTCTAGGAAGCACAGAGACAGGAAAGGAGCCAGGGACAGGAACGGACCCTTCTGGGTCAGCTCCTGGAGACCACCTCTTAGGCAAGGCTCCATCTATTAAGAGTTCGTTCAGCTAAGAATTTAGAAATGGTTTAATTCGCAGATGAGTACCGCGCCTCTGTGACCCAGTCGCCTTTCAAATGCCCCACTTCTGAGCCCGTAATACTTTGGGGAGATCTTTTAGACCTAACTGTAACAAATTCAGTTGGATTTGTTTTTGTTCTTTTTTTAAAAAAAATAATTTTATTGGAACATTTTAGGTCATACAATATAATGACATTCATCATTGGAGATTTGTACTGAATCATTTATCTTGGTTCTTATTTTTCCCCATTCCCCTGCCCTCTCTTCCCTCCCCACCTCCCTATTTGCAAAGTTTTTGTTCCATTTTTTCCTTTTCTCATATTAATTCCATGCCCTTCTTTCCTTCCTCCAAGCCCTCCCACTTCCCCTGCCCCTTTGGGCCTTTTCTTCCTATTTCACAATATCGATTATGCCTTTTGATCCTTATTTACACTTTCCTTTTCTCATACCAGAGAAATTATTGGGTATTTACGCATCTGTCCTATTTATTTCACTTAAGAGTATCACCTCCGTGTGCATCCATGGAAAAAATGGGTTCTAATTTGCCAAAGATTAAAACTAGACCTGAAACCCTCACCGTGCACGAAACTAAATCAAAATGGATTAAAGATCTAAATATTAAATTAGCCACTTTTTTAAAAATATGAGCTTTCCAGAAAAGTTAGGAAAGTTGATACTTAAATTTATATAAAAGATAAGAGGATCCAGAAAAACACTGAGAAAGATAGTCTATGGGGAAAGGTGGATTTACAAAAATTAAAATACATTTTTAAATTTCTAATTAACAAAATGTGCTACTGACACATGAAAGATATATAGATTAGTAGAAGGCAAAAAAAAAATCAGAAAGATGCGCATGCAAACAGCTGTAAAAAGCTAGCACATGATGAAGTAGGTATCTCAAATTACTGATGCAGAAATGTACAATGATGCCAGGAGCCATTGGAAATGATACTTAACCTCTCATACTATAACAGTGAACCTTAAAGACAAAACAGGAAGGCACAGACATGACAGGAGAAGACATGAGCAAATGCCTCTTTAAACTCATAAATAATTCAAATCTAGAAGCAATAAAACAAGACTGATAAACATGACCACAAAAGAATTATGAACAAAACTCTATACATAAATTCAAGAAAGAACTAGCAAAGTTTTGGAGAAACACACTGAATATTGCACACAAAGTATCATTAAGATATAAAGGGCCCTCAGAAGTAAATGAAGAATGATAAAAACCCAAGAGAAAATTTGGAAAACATACATGAACAATGAAGTCACATGAAACATTAAGATTATCCTCACAAAAATGGTCAATCTCACTGATAATTAAACACAAATTATGACAAGAACACTGAGGGAACATTCATCAGTTATTAGATTGAGGAAATTTTGTAATGATAATACTCCGTTATTGCTATTGAAGCACAAGGTGGCTCAGTCCTTCTGTATGAGATACAGGCAGCACCTGAAAAGACTGCATATGTAGTTAATCTTTGAACCAGAAATCCCTTTTCTAGACATTTACCCTGAATGATGTAAAAATAAATACACACTAGATCATTTGTCATAGTATTATTTGTAATTACAAAATATTAGAATGAATATAAATGCTCACATATTAGACTGGTTGGATAGACAGGTGCATCTAAAGGAGGGAGTAATTGATAAATATAAGGAGCATAAAGCTTAGAAGAAACCAAATTGCCCATCAACTGATGAAGGGTAAACAAGATGTGGTTCTTTTTTATAAAATGGAATACTACTCAGCCCTAAATAATGAGAAACTAGAAACATTTATATCTAAATGGAAGCACACTGAGGCCATACTATTCAGTAAAATAAATAGAACACACATGTGTAAATACCAAACAGTTTCTCTGGTGTGAGAAACTGAAAGTGTAAATAAGGATCAAAATGTAGAATAGATAATGGGAAACAGGAAGGATAGGTCCAAAGGGGAAGGGGAAGTGGGAGGGGTAGGGGAAGGGAGAGGAATAAATTTGTGGAAAGAAAAAACCAGAAACAGTCTTTGTCAATAGGGAAGGCTGGAGAGGTAGAAGGGAGGGCGGGGGAATTGGAAAAAAAATAAGAAACAAGATATATTATATAAAAGCAAAAATTCCCAATGATGAATGTCATCATATTGTATACCTAAAATATACCAATAAACTTAATAAATTAAAAAAATAAATGGATAGAATATAGAAAATCCCTGTGAGCTCATATAGAGTAATTTCCAGTATATATCAATGAAAAAGAAGAACTATTCAAATGAGAACATATTGCACTACATCTTTCTTATACATTAAAAGTAGCAATATAAGAAAATTTACATGTACAAAAAGAGACTGATGGATAAATGAAATCCTAAAAAGATCTGGGAGGCATAGGGGAAAGGGAAGAATAGAACGGCATTAATATGAGCAAATGAAAAATAATGGAAACAAAGTCATTGTAGATAAGGGAGGAGGGAGGGGTTGAAGGGAGGGCAGGGGAATGGGGAAAAAGTAAGAGCCAAGATGGATTATGTAAAGGTGCAAATCTCCAACAATGAATGTCATTATACTGTGTACATTAAATGTACCAATAAAATTAATTTTTAAAATGATTTGTTCTCCACAGGAGGAAGGTTGAAAAGAGAGGAAGGGAGAAGGGGGTATGAACTTTTTCTAAATATGACTTTAGTATAACTCTTACCCTTAGAACCTATTATGTTTCACCTTTCAAAAAATGCAAGTTAATGATGTTCATAAAAGAAAGTGGAAATAGTGCACATATTAGAATAATAAACATTTATAATAACTTTATATAAGCATGGTGTTATTAAATATATTGGCAGATAATGTAATTTTAATTATATTACATTTAACCTTTTCTCTTCCTGGTGGGCCAAACTAATTAATACATGTTCATGGAAATTATATTACATTTTCTGAAGATTAAGCTTCTTTCACATTCAAAGTATTTGAGATATTTTGTTTTTTAATGCTATTAATCATTTAGTAATATTTATTTCTAATAAAAACAGCTTCTTGTCATTGAAGATCATATTTTTAATATTTATATCTCATATTTGTATTTAATTTTTGTACAATCTTACTTTAAAACCTATAAGCATATTAATAAATATTTTGAAGGATTTTCTATATTTTAAGAACAAAGAATTTTTTCTTCCCCAATTTCACCAATAAAACATATTTATCAACAGTCAGAGAAGAAGCCAACTATTTTATATATATATCTAAGTAGAATTTTCCTATATTTCACATACTCTCTGATATTGAATATTCTGTAAAATATCACAAGTATTTTGTGTTAGTTTATAACTTACGTGCTTTCAAATCTATTAATATGAAATACACTTCCCATATGAAGAAAATGATTTTATTATGAGAGTAGATAATGTAATGAATAAAATATTTTCTTTATTTCATGAAGTATATATTAGAGAATTTAACTGCTTTCCTGGTGGAAAGCATATCTTTCTTGATCCAGGAAACCGTGATGTGCATTTGTAATAAAAGTTTAGTATATAAAACTTTAACATTTGCATTTTCAAACTTCTGAGTAAAACTCAATGCTGGGCTGTCATTTGGAATTTCACTAAAGCACCACCTTTAATCTCAGGCAGGTGCAGGTTGCTAGTATGGAACAAATCAATAACCCTGCATGATCCTAGTTGAGCAGCATTGGTCCTAGTTGACCAGTTATTATTAACCTTCTTATATATCTATCATTGTTTGCAAATGAAATATAAAGATTCTGTTATTTTTTAATTGCAAAGTGGAAAACATAAAAATATCTAAGACAATGGTATTTTATTTAATAGCATTTTAAGTAAGACAGAGTAATCATATATCTTTACAAGATTATTAGCACTTCATTGTAGTTTGAAAAATACTATGGTGCAGTAGCATTTTTTATTGGGAGATTACAAAGGTTCAAATGCACTCCGACGAATCCAATAATAGCTTATGACCTTAATGTAATTAATTTAATTTTTCCTCCTGATCTTTTTATGAAGTATTGAGTTTCCAATTAAAATATAAATTTTAATATTGATAAAACAATATTCAGCTACATATGTGCTCAATCAAATCTGTAGGTAGTTCTAAAGAATGCTAAACAAGTCATTTCCTAGGGAAAATTATCTGATTAAAATATCTTTAACACCCCTCTTAGTAATACCACATCTATATCATCCCCAAATGGATCCAAACTAAAAACAAAAGCTTGTGTACTTGTCCATTCCATGAAAGTGGAAGTATCTTTGTGGCATAGAAATTATTATAGATGGCATCTAGCATTTTTAATACCACATGGAACATGCAAAATACAATATAGAAATAGGAACATTGTCTTGAATTGCTTGACCTGGCAGAAAGATTGCCATTCTTTTCACAGTGTGATATCTAGATATTACTGAGTTAACAGCAAACCACATTCAACATGAACTAAGCCAGAAAACCTCACTGTTTGAAGCTCAAGTGTTCTTGGTAAGTAGGTTATTTGACCCTTTATTCTCTTTCTCCAGTCATCCTCCCCAGAACAGGAAGAGTCTGGCTTAAACGAGCTTACTATGTACATTCATTTTACCATCCACACAGATATTGCAGTGCACTGCATCCAAAATCAGGCTAGTTTCAATCATGTGGTAAGAAACTCATGTAAGAGGCCATAAGCATTGGCATTCCAGTTAATTACACAACATAGGCAACAATATAATAAGGTTCAGTAACAATTATTTTAACCTCCCAAGAAGTTAATCTGTTCATATTTCCCATATTTTTGCACCAAATCCTTTGAGTGTGTCTTCTTGAATTAAAAAAGAGCCTTTGCAAAGGAATTATGTCTACCATAATAGCTCTTCCTATTGGCATTTCAATACTCGGATATCAAATAATGGAAAAGTTTTGCCAAAGTAGAAGAGTTTCTTTTCTCTAAGATTTTATTTCTTATAACATCCGAGTAATGTTATTTGTTGATTCTTTATATAGTGTTTATATGTCACAAGATCATTTTGAACCACAGACAGATGGGAAGTTGATAAACCTATAAATTTCTTGCAACACTTGGAGTACGTGCACTGGAATTATATGCAATCACTTCACCTGCTTCACAGAAGCTTCTGGTGAAAATGATTACTCTTATTCTTGCATCAATAAGTCCTAAGATGAAATCTTAGGAACATCTCCCAGGGTACTCAACTTTCCTAATTGACAATGACTAAATATCTTACTCTATGATGAATTAAAAACTATCATTTATTTAGTTTTAGGTTTTTTTAAATTTTGTTTTGTTTTATGAGACAGAGTCTCACTATGTAGTTGAGACTGACCTGGAACTACGTACACTGGTCTTGAACTCATAGTGATCCTCCTGCCTCAGCCTCCCGAGTGCTGGGATTACAGGCATGTGCAACAATGCCCTGCAAAAACTATCAGTTAAATAAAAAGCGAGTGTCACCTCACTAAAATAAAAATAGCAGTAACCATATTAATGCTGGTGTTTCCTTGAATTTTGTTCTTAGTTGGAGTGAGAGCGATATTGGTGTGTGACATATCTTCCTCCTGAAGTGGCCTATGTCCCATAGTGGAGTTCAAATACTGGCAAGACGCTCCCTCTGTTTATTTTTGTGCTTTTCATGGTTTTGTTTCACTTTCTTTTTGCAACAATCATCTTTGGTTAATAGCAATTCCACTGTTTAGCCTTTTTCTAATATTCCTAATACCTGGATCAAACTTTTCTGGCTTGAGTTTGTCATTTTGGAGCTTACTCAAGTAAAATTAGTGATAATTTAATAGCTCTGGACTGTCAGACTCTCCAGGTGTGTTTCAGTCAACATGCATGCCAAAATGCAAGGTAAAATGAAATCAATGCATATTTAGAGCAAGACAGCAGTGGTTTGTTAACAAAACAAATCTCAGAATGTTCATAAACCCTTCAGTATCAACTTTCACATTTAAAAATACCTGCTACACGGTGCTCTTATGAAGATTAATAAGATAGAATGTGCCATAAAACCATAATGTGGAGGGAAATAACTCAGACACACAAGCTTAAATATCCCATAGTTTCTCTGACATGAGAAACCCAAATTATAAATAAAAAGACAGATAATTGGAAACAGGGAGCTAGATCTTTTGTAAGTGGAAAGGGCACCAGTAAGACGGAGAGATTGAGGAGGAAGGAAAGAAAGAAGTGTAAAAAATGAATTAAAATGTGTTATGCACATGTAACAACTCCCCAGGAGGAATGTGAATATTACATACTGCAACATGACTAATTAAAAATTAAAACTAAAAACATACAAAAATATTATTTAAAATTCCTCTGCAGTTTTTCATAAGTAATTATAACTTGTTTTTCTTAATTTGATTAATTTCATACGGAATAGTTTCCCTAGCAGAGAAGTTAGAAATTCAGCTTTTATTAAAAATATCTGGGAGGTGGTAATGTAAGGATGAGAAATGAGAGTACATAGAGTCAAACCAAATTGTATGCATTGACACTCAACCCAAAATGAGAAATTAGGCAAGGACAGCGTTGATCAAAGTGATCAGGTGAGGGATCAAAGTGTGTTATCTTCATTTACAAATCTTCCAGTATGAAACCAATTAATCTACAACATGGACTAATAAAAATATGTCAAAAAATCTGGCTAACTTTACCCTCATTGTTAAATAATTTAGTTCTCCTTAATTTATTTCCATCACTACTTCTATACTTTTATCTTCTATAAACAGTATATGTATTTTCCTTTTTAATGTTTATGTTAAACTGTTGATTTGATTATTATTCTTGCTTTGTGGTTAAGCATTTCAATTTTTATTATTTAAGATTTTATGTTGACAACTTCCATTTTAAACTCTACCTCATGAGAATTCTTTTAAAAATAATTTTCTGGCCATTGTTTCGTGGCTGTAACTCCACACATTGCTTAGAGACACTGATCCAATTTCACTGCCAACCACCCCTGCCTCTTCCCCGCCTCTGTTTCCCCAGATGACTCAAGGATTGAGTTTAATTGATAGGGAGATGGTTTTCATGAGGATCACCAATACAGCTCCATTTATTCATCTTCTATGTTTTTCAGCTATTTTTAATTTTTCTTATATATATTCTAAGATTTCACTATGTTTATTTTAGGTATTATATTTGCTGTTTTCATACTTTATCTTGTATGGAGTTGCATGGTAGGTTTATTTAGAATACATTGATTTGGCATACTAATTTTTTATGCAGTCACTATGCTGAACTGTCTTCTATTTTTAGGCTATTATTAGTTATCAATATTATTTTTATCATTAGTTATTCTGGATATCCCATTAAATAACATAACTGAATCCTTCTTTGCAATCTTTATCTCTTTTTTTAATGATCTTATACACTGGAAACTCTTGGGCTTTCCTAAATTTATTACTGTTATATCAGCATTTCCCCATTAAAATAGAAAGCTATAAAGATACATTATAAATAATAGAAATCTATTGTTTGGACAACATATAAATAATTTAAAGTAAGTATTATCAGAAATGAATATTGGATTTTATTAAATGCCCTTTTGATATTAACCAAAATATCTAAATTTTTTTTTGCTTTTGTCTCTTCTGTAGAAATTTTTGTTTTAGAGTCATTAAATTATCCTTTTATTTCTGACTGAACCACATTTGGAAAACTATTTCCTTGTAGTTTGGAATCCTATTCCCTAACCATTTAATACACTCTGACCCATTAGTTACTAGGGTGTCTTTAAGATAAAGTGGTCAAAGGCCAGGCATTACTAGCTGGTTACTAAATCAAATTCTGGCTACAACATCACTAGCTGTAAAAATTCATATTTTCTCTTTTTTTATTTCCTCCCTATTAAATGAAGGACAAATACAATACTGCTTATGATTTACAAAGATTCAATGAATTAATGCGTAGAAAACTCTAAGCAGGTTCTAGAAAAGATGCATGCTCAAGAAATATGAGCAATTATTAGTGGACTTTATTTTATTTATTTTTATTTTTTTTTTTGTGGTACTGGGGATCAAACTCAGGTCCTTCCGCTTGCGAGGCAGGCCACTGAACCGCTGAGCTAAATCCCCGGCCCAGTGGTCTTTATTTTAGAGGGTTAATCTGTCAGGTTTTTAATTTATTGTCAAGATGCTCATGTTAAAGATTTCTGCTTTGGTTTACTTTCTCATAATACTGTTTTCCTTCTCTATTGGTTAAGTTTGTGAGTTTATGAGTCTTTTGTCATTCAGTTAAGTTGGTGATTCGTAAATTTTACTGTTGTCTTCCCGAAGAGCATCACTGACAGCTGGGTGTGGTGGCACAGGCCCTGTGATCCCAGCCCCGTGGAAGGCTGAGGCAGCAGTATGGAAGGTATCACACCAACCTGGGCAACTTAGCCACTTAGCAAGACTAACTCAAAATTTAAAAAAAATGTAAGATGGGGATGTAGCTCAATGCAAAGACCCTGGGCTTAATTCCAAGTATCAGGAAAAAAATACAATAAAAAAAACAGCCCCTGCATATCAATTCAATAGAAGTTTCTATTTGTTGGTACACTGCATAATTCATTCTGGTTTGTATCAATTTTTCTCTTCCATCTTTTATTGCATTCACTTTTTTTTCTATTTTTTTTTTTTTTTTTTTTTGGTACTGGGGATTGAACTTTAGTCTTTGCGCTTGCAAGGCAGGCCACTGAACCGCTGAGCTAAATCCCCAGCCCACACTTATTTCTATTCTTGATTGACTTTGCTTTCACAGCTTCAACTATAAAATGAGGTCATTTTCTTTTAACCTTCAAACTAAATTTCACAAAGTCTTCATTCTCATCCATCTCATGAGATGCATTTGTAATTCCCTCCTGAAGTTTCTTGATTCTGAGACAGTGTTCTTTACCTAAATTCTTCAGGAGATAATCGGAAAGTTATGTTCAGGCCACATAGAAGCCTTACATGATTCACTGCTATTGCTATTACCCCCTCATGCAGTTGTGACCTGCACATTGTCTTTGGTGCCTAAGCCAGAAATCACCATCACTTCTGTGTAGTAATTTATAGAGCAGGTGTTAGACAGGTGTAGGAAGAAGGGGGAAAATATCTGTCTTCTTCAGTACTTTATTCACTCATGGCTGATCACTACTATGTCATTATAGAAACTCATTTCTCTCTGCTAACACACCTATGTACACACATTCACACAATTATATGTGACCAATAGTATATCATTGGCTTTGTAAAATTTGAAAAAAAATTGTCCCTTCTGGGGCAAAAAAAGAGGACATGAGAACACAAACTGTATTTCAGACCCCACTTACCAAGTTTTCCCTAATATAGTGAGTAACCTCCAAAACCATATACAGTAGTCCCGCATATAAACATAGGTAGGCATAAGGAGCTATTTCAAAAATATACTCACAGTGTTGAGGATGTTTGATCCGAAGTAGCCGCAGTACCAACCTCATGAAGAACAGCACCATCCTTCTCTGGGATTTAAGGGCAAATTGCTTTCTGGTGTCCTTTGGGTCACAATTTCTGCATAACTAACAGGACTACAACTTGAAGATACTCAAATGAAGCCGATTCCCACTGTCCCTGCCCTGGCCATCACTCACCTCAGCAGCACAGGTGTGGGCTCAGATATTCCACATGCAGGCGGCCTCTGCCATGTACACATCCCTGCTCCCAAACTCCAACTCCAGCAAAGCCACACCCCAGAGTTCCTTTCTGGTCCCAAATTCTGAAAGAGCAATTCCTCCCTTAGTCTCAAGGGTCATCCCATTCCCGGCTTCAGACTGACAAGTAGTCAGAACACCCATATACTTGGTGCTGTGGTCATCTGCAAAATAAGTAACCAAAACCAAATTATTTTCCTTAATCTACTAGATAGATATTATCCATGATCACTTTAAAGTATAGAAATAGACATACATATAAAAATGTCTTAAAGTTTCTTTTACTTCTACATTGTCTTAGAATTTTTGAACAACTGACTCTCATTCTGAGAACAAATATTTACTGAGCACATTATCCAGAAGGCATTATTTTAAGCCCACACAGAACAGTTAATTTTTTTCAGTATATTCTAGTAGGTGCATAAACAATAAAGTGAAATTTTAGTTTGTATAGAATAATAATTTAATATTTTGTAAAAATAATTATTATTTATAAAATCATATTTAAGTGTATGTAGATATAGATGAGATAGCTATGGGTATGGTATAAATATACATGCAACTAAGGGAGAAAAATGTGACATTTAGCCAAGACACGCAGCCAAAATGGTAAGAGAGACCACATCATGGAAAGAATGCAAAGTGCATACACAGGGAAAAACAAGTGACGAGAGGGAGGTTAACAAGCAGCATAAGGAATTAGGAGGTTACTGCATGAATCAGTCAAGAAATGATAGGAACTCAATGGTTTAGGGATTGGGAAATGGTTGGATTCTGGATGTATTTTAAAGAGAGACCCAACAAGATCTACTAGTGCATCCAATATGAGTTCTGATTCCTGAATTCTACCACTATACATCACACTAATACATTTTCTTCTATTTCATCATTCATTTACCATTCAACATTTTGGTCCATATTATGTGCCAAATATTGTGACCATGCTCTGGTGAAAATGAAGAATGCACTTTTTCAGAGGATAGCACCACCTAACAGCAAGGAGAGGTAAACAAAACCCAGGATCAAAAAAATGAGAAGGGTTTGTTCATAAAGTCTTTCCCTATGCCAATGTCTGAGTGTTCTACCTAAGTTTAGTGTTTCTGATTTAATATTTAGATCTTTAATCCACTTGGGTTTTAGTTTGGTGTATTGTGAAAGATGCAGATCTAGTTTTACTCTTTGGCAAGTTGAAATCCAGTTTTTCCAACACTATTTATTGAAGAGGCTATCTTCCCTCCAGTGAGGATGACTGGCTCCTTTGTCAAAGATGAGGTGGCTAAGTGTGTCTGCAATTGTTTCTGCATCTTTTAGTCTATTCCACTGATCCTTTGGTCTGTTTCTTTGCCAGTACAATTCTGATTTTTATCACAGTGACTTCATAGTAGAGTTTCAAGTTGGGGATTGTGATAGCCCCTGTCATGTCTCTGTTGCCTAGAATTGCTTTAGCTATTCTAGGTCTCTTCTGGTTCCAAATGAATTTTTGGATTGTTTTCTTTGGTACTGTGAAATATACTGTTAGGATTTCAATTGGGATTGAATTAAATCTATATAGCAATTTTGGAAGTATGGCTACTTTCACTACATTGGCTCTTCCCACCAAGGAACAAGAGATGTCTTTCCATTTTCTTATATCTTCCTTGATCTCTTTTTTCAAAGTGCTGTATTTTTCAGTGTAGAGGGCTTTTGCTTCCTTCATTAGATTTATTCCTAGATATTTCATTTTTGGGGGTGCTATTGTGAAAAGAGTTGTTTCTCTAATTTCTCTCTCAGTGAGTCTGTTGTTTGTGTACAAGAAGGCCACAAGATTGACTTTTTTGACACATTGACATTGTGAATATCTGTGAATCCAGTGAAATGACAGCCCTAGGTTTTATTTCTGAGAAATATGTTGTTTAGATAGCACAGAGCCCCAGGAATTGGAGTGAGAAGCAGCAGATATAAAGAGAAAGGAACTGAAATAAGCAGAAATGAGAGTTTCAAAGTGGGCAGAAAACGTGCATTATTGTTGGGCTGGATAGAGAGTGCATAAGAGCTCGTGGGGACACAGGAGTTGTAGCCCAAAGGCCAAGCTGTAACTGACCGAGCCCAGCTACCTATGTTTTTCTCTGTCACGTCTGCTGCTCACCTGCAGAGAGGTATTAGGATGACCAAGTAACCACATGAGCCACCCAAAATGTCGATCTCTAATAATGAGGCTCTGTAAGTAGTATCTTCCTGAACTGAGACAACCACACTTGTATAAAATTTTACCTGGGGGTCCAGGGATTTAGCTCAGTAGTCCCACTGCCTGCCTAGCAAGCACAAGGTCCAGAGTTTGATCCCTGGTACAAAAAAAAAAAAAAAAATTTTACCTGGCATTAACAGGTTACTGGGAAAGATTGGGGAACATGGCTCCTTATTATCTTTCTCTTGCCCTCCACTAGTAATTTAAATGCACCTCTCTTTTCTGAGTTAAATGGCTTTACGTTTAGAAGCAGCCAAATGCTAATGACATCATAGTTTGGTTAAACTCCCCATAGAACTGGTCTGAGGTTTTCTCCAATATGAAAAGGGACCTCCAGAAAAAGTACATGCTAATGTCAAACTGTAGAAAGAACTCACACTGCAGAGAACTATGGATCCCTGGTAGATCAGTATCAGCCACCTATGGGTGTGCAAATTCTCCTTGGCCTTCAAGAAACACAGAAGAAAATAAACTGCTAGATTGAGTCATCTTATCTCTAGTGATGGCAGATTACAGGCTGCTTCTCACAATATACATCACCAAGAAACTGGAAACTTACGTATTTTAGCACCGCTTACTCACAAAAATACACAGAAGCTTCTTCATCTTTCACCTTTTGCTATGACATGAATTCCGTAAGTATCCCCCAACACGTGAATGAGCTCCAGTGCTCATCAAAAACACATGAATCCTACACGGGGCACCAGAACTGAGAGAAGGAAAATTCAGTAAGAGGAAACTGTATGTAAAGTATGATCAAAACATGTGATGAATATTTAAATTTAAAAAAAACTATTGCAGTAAAAGACACTGTCATTAATCCATCTCAAAATACTTTTCTTTGCTTTAAGTGTACTTATAACAACCATTCTTGCCACTTTCTGAAGCAGTTCTGAAAGCCCTTTTTTGTGTCTAATGAAAAAATATTAAATGCAACTTTACCTTATCTCAAAATACTTTTCTTTGCTTTAAGTGTACTTATAACAACCATTCTTGCCACTTTCTGAAGCAGTTCTGAAAGCCCTTTTTTGTGTCTAATGAAAAAATATTAAATGCAAATCTTTACCTCTTACACACACACACACACACACACACATTGGTTAACATTATATTCTAAACAAAAATGATTACACCTAGGCCTTGCAAAACTGTAAAATAATGTTACAATGATAAAAATGTTCAAATTTTTAAAAATAAATTATAAATCATATCACATAAAAAGATAGTCACAAATGTTAGCAAAAGATTCCTAATCAATGATGTTATGTTAGTATTACCAAATATTAACAAATGTGATGTACTGCAAAAATCCAGGGAGCTCTTAGAAGAAGAAAATACTGTGAATGCTAATGTTGAGCACCACCCCATGAAAAGACAGGCCCAGCATGCTCCTTTACCTTATCTCCTGGGTTTCACACCATGCAACTTCTGGCTTTTCCCAAAGCCAAAAAGATCAGGAAAGATAAGTGTTTTAAATCAATTCAGGACATCACGTCAGCAACTGCAATTGAACTACAGATCTTCAAAAATACTTATTTAATTTAAACATTCAGCCTTTTTTCCTATCTCAGCTCATACACCAACAAAACAGATGTGCTAGAGGGGATAATAATATGAGTTAAAATAGAACATTAGCAGAGATTCAAGTTCAACATACACAAACCAAACTCTTATTGGAGCAAACAAACAAGCCAGCATGCTTTCCTAAATCAGTAATTCGATAGATAAAACTATGGTGACTATTGAAAATTCTGTTAGTATGAAATTCACGTGCACATTTTTGCATAAAGTAACATACAAAAAGAAATAACTCATGCAGTAAAAGGTTAAACTGTAGAGAGCAAATTCCAGGAAGGTTAATGTCTGAATCATTTTGTCGGTGCTGAGACACAACACCTAACACTCACAATTTAGAGAAAGAGAAGTTTATCTTGGTTCATATTTCAGCTCATAGTTGGCTGGCTCCGAGAAAGGATAGCATGGCAGAGACAGAATGGAGGAAGGAGCAGGAGAGAGAGAGATCGAGAGATCCCGTCAGGCCACACCCGCGGCGACCCACCTCCTCCCACGTGGGTCTATAAACTCATCAGCGGACTAACCCTCTGATGAGCAGCTCACCCCATAATTCAACTAACTACCCGAAAACCCCATGGATGAGCTATGAGGCTTTGGAAGAACATCTAGATAAAAACCACAGCACTTAACATGCAAAAAAAAAAAAAAAATGCATAGAAGGAGAAAAGTAAACACGTGACAGAAAAAAAAATTAAACAAGTATAAGTAAGGAATTGAATTATTTCAGTTGTACTGGAATGTGAAACTCCAGTGCCAAAACTAATGAGTATTAATATCCCTTTAATCTATTTTTAAATTTAGTTTTCCTTGCCAATAACTTTGTAGTGTTAAATAACACATTCAAACATTTATGCCCTGTTTTGTCATCTTTAAACTGTAATCTATTAGCTCCAAAGAGCAGAAGGTAAGGATATCTTCACTTCTTTTCACCTTTTCCCCTGCCATTGATCACTTTTATTATTGCTTTTGTGTTGCCTATGCTTCTAATAATTTGGGAGGGTCATTGTCTATTACTGATTCTAAAACTTCTAAGATAATAAATTATATACAGATAAAAAGCTAGTCAGATTTAAACTATATAGAAATAATTGAAATATCACATCACATATAATTATTAAATAAATTTATCAATATATCAAAATCATATCATGTGTTAATTGACATCATCTGTGGGCAATGTCATAAAAATTTCTGCTTCTCTCAGAATCTTACTGTATTTTCTGTATAAAGGTATTATATGTCATCATCATCAAAATATATATTTGTAAACTTGGATTATTTAACCTTTCTTTACTTGTCCTTGTAATTTTAATCTTTAGCACACACACACACACACACACAGTTATGCCAAACTATAAGCTTGTAAATCCAGTAAAATTTACAAAACATACATAATAGTACTTTAAACTATACCATGTGAACATAGTCAATATAGTCCAAACCATGGGAAATACTACACGAGAAGCAACCCTGTTTCTTTAACAAATAAATTACAAGGAACAAAGGAAAATGAGAGGGAAGATAAACTAAATTATGGTGTTTAGGGATACTCACTTGATTCTGAAATTATAAGGATGAGTAAAGAATCATTTACAGTACCATAAAAGTTAACACAGTAGCTGCTGTGGGAGGGAAAGAGGAGATTAGAAGAGAACAAGGAAGACTTTCACCGTGACCACAAAAATCTACCCCACAGGAAAGGCAGAGGTGGTTACAGAGATGTTCAAATCATCGCAGTTGACTAAGTTAAATATGTGTTTAGGTGTCTTATTTTTCTATATTTGAATTAAAACAAATAATAAATGTTTTTTAAAAACATCCATGTGCCTAAGACTTCTACATCTGATTTAGAATATAATAGCTTATAGCAAAATATTTTCTATTGAGACCAACTAGAAAAAGACAGATTGAAAAAAATGTTTAAAAGCACCACAGAGGCTGATCAGAAGGTGAGGACCAAGATCCCGGGGCGATCTGAAGATCAAAAACCTTACCCCAAGCTCTGGACTCTGCTGCTTTCTTGAGGTAGTTGCCTATTGAGATATGTGTATATACATTTAAAGAGGATTAAAAAATTACAGAAAAAATCATGCTTCATATTAGAAAATATTCTTAACGGATGAAATATCAAAGCTTGTAGATTGTAGCTAAGGCAAAGCAGTTTACTAGCCCTAAATACATACAAATGGAGACAGTCTAAAACTCAGTGCGATGCAAAGGTAAGCCCTGACAATCTTCCCCAATCAGACCTCTCCGCCAGAGACTGCGCCTTACAGAGCCACTGGTCTGCCAGAGGTCCTAACAGCCTTGTCGGAGAGCACGTAATGGACTCTGATCTTTTCCAGGGTACAAAGCAAAAGTGTATTGACACTTTTAAATTTAATCAGAACATCTTTCCTTTCACATGAAATATCTAAGAAAGAGCCGCCTGAGGAAACAGACAGAAATTATTTTCCATTCATTTCTTATAGCCTTCAAAAACAGTGCAAATATACACTGATAAAAAATAAAAATTGAAACAAAAGAATTGGAATGTGAACTATTTCATATTCTTCCTTTCATGTTCTTGTGAATCCAAGAACAATGAGATGATGACTTTAAATTTGCATGATTTTTTTTTTTAATTAAGATCAGGCATGGTGGCGCACCTCTGTAATTCCAGCACTTAGGAGGCAGAGGCAGGAGGGTGGTCAGAAGTTTAAGGCCAGCCTGAGCTACATAGTGAGTTCAAGGACAGCCCAAAATGTATAGTGAGACCATGTCTTAAAAACAAACAAGAAACTCCAAAAACAAAAAAACAACCCCCCCAAATATGTGTGTGTGTGTGTGTGTGTGTGTATATATATGTGTGTGTGTGTGTGTGTGTGTGTGTGTGTATATCCCATGCAATTATTTTTCTTAAAAGTATTTTTCTAGAGCATGCTGAAAACCCTCAGTTGATTCATGAATACTTCTATCTTCTGTAACACTACTCTATACTAAAATCAGAAGTGATTTTATAAGTACTCATAAAATGTTATTTTGTTTCCTAAATGTTTTAATCCAAAGTGGAAAACCTACAATAAATACTTTCTCTCTTCTACCATGAGGTCTGTCATCAACTAAACCTAAAAATCAGAGCACTGATTCTATAGTATTGTCTGTCATTTTATCATTGTGAAGTCTACCTGATAACATTTAAGAGAAATAATTAAACTTTTACTACTATTTAATGAGCTCTAAATGTTAGCTATATTTTTTTTAATGTGGAATATGCATTGGAGTACAAAGGATTGTGGGAACAGAAAACCAGTAAAACATGTGTGTGAATTCTCAGAAACAAAAGCCAGAAAAGATAACATGATATTTACCAACTTAAAATGTACAAATTTAAGAGGGTTTTACATCAGAGTCAAAAATTAAAAGTAGAGTCAATTGACAGATAAAGTTCAATGACAACAGTTGTCTCCTGTGGCATTTATTTGAACTTATGAAAGATCCTGATTTCTAATTTCAACATTAACAGACAAGAAATAAATATTAATATGATATAATAATGATAATTTAATTTTTCTGCCATCTGGATGTAAAATTTAGACTCTCGGAATGGTTTTAATTAAAACAAAACATATTGTTTCACATGGCTGATAGAAATTCTTTTATGATAGGTTGGATTTTAAAACAAAATTCACCTACTAGCTATGTGTAGGATGTGTATTTAATAAAGTTAAGAGAAAAGTAGAAACAAAAGAAATTGCTGTTAAAATTCATAACAGGGAAAAAATAGGATAGAAATACTATAATTTCATTTAGTTTTCTAAATGTCCATGAAAACTACATTTATGGGCTACCACGTGTTTCTTTGACGCATGTACACATTGTGTAATTTTCAAATGAGGGTAAATATCTATTTTATTATAATGTCTTTACTATTAAAATATTCAAAAATTTTCTTCTGGTGTTTAACACATACAGCATGTTACCGTTACCTATTGTTATTTAGTCACTCTGGTATGCAACAGAACACCATAGCCTCCCTTTCTATCTATCATTTAGTGCTCATGGATGAACCTCACTGCAGCCCTTCCTACCCTTGGCTTCTGGAGATCTGTTTTAGATTCTACATATGAGTGAGGTCATACAGTACTTGTCTCTCTGTGCCTGGCTTATTTCACTTAATGACTTCAAATTCCATCTATGTTGTTACAACAACAGTGTTCCATCCTTCTTTAATAACTGAATAGTAATCTATCACGTATACATACAATGTTTTCTTTATCCTTTCATCAGCTGATGAACACTTGCACTACTACTCCCACATCTTGCTTATTGTGAGCAGTGCTGCAATAATCATGGAAGCTCAGGTGTCTCTTCAACACACTGACTTCATTTCTTTTTAATAGACCCAGTAGTGGGTTTGCCGAAACATCTGATAGTTATTTTCATTGTTTCAGAAACATCCATGCTCTTTTTCTGTAATAGCTATACTAATGTACATTCCCATTAATAGTGTGCAATGGTTCCTTTTTCCACATCTTTTCCTGTACCCCTTCCTTTTTATTTTTGTGATAATAGCCACTGTAAAAAGAAATAACATCTCCTTGTGGTTTTGATTTACATTTTCCAGATGATTAGTGATGTTGAACACTTCTTCATAAGCCTGTTTACCATTTCGTGTCCTCTGATGATCATTAATATCAATCAGACAGAACGGCACTGAAGCCAGATAGTAACACCGAAAACACAAACAATATATCTAAAGTATCATCTCTCCTAAAATTATACATACATCTAATACAATTCTAACTAGAAATCCAACATTACTATAGTTATGACTGCTTTTAAACTAGGATGAAATAGAATTGAGCAATTTTTAATTTAAAATAAAAATAAAAACAAAGGATGGCCGACCATAATTGAAACCTATTATAAAGTTACCAAAACAAAACTATAAACAGATAATGGGAAATATATCAATGAAATAAGATCGGAGTTCAGATATAGTTACAATATATATGGAAAACATGGTCAGGATAATAAAAGAAAGATGCACCTTGAGACCAACACTTTAAGTGAAACAAATCAAATATACAAGCTCAGGGCTGGGGATTTAGCTCAGCGGTTTCGGGGCTTGCCTTGCAAGAGCAAGGACCCAAGTTCAATCCCCGGTACCCCCCCAAAAAAAAACCTAACATGCAAGCTCAAATATTATAAGGCTTCACCTATATGAGAAATCTGAAGTAAAAATACACAGCACGGTAAAAGGCAGATTATAAGATAGTAAAGAGAAGGGTTCCTTTCTCCCTGCAACCCCGTCAACATTTGTTATTGGTTGATTTCTTGATAGCAGCCATTCTTTGTGGGGTGAGGTGGTTTCTCTGGTGTGAATAAACTGCAATAGTCCATAAGATCCTAATGAGATAACTGACATCGTGAAATGGGAAGAAAAGGGCTAAAGGTGTAGGGAAAGTGGGAAGGGTAGGGGAAAGGTAATAAGGGAAAAATATGAAAAAATTACAATAAAGTGTTTGTAAATGGTGAGGGGAGGAGGGGGTGAAGGGAGGGCAGGGACAGGGGAAAAAATGAGAACCAAGACCTGTCGTGTAAAGGTACAAGATCCCAACAATAAATGTAACTGTCCTGTGTACCTAAAATGTACCAATAAACTCAATAAAAGGAAAAAAAAAAGAAGATAGATCTTTCTCAAAAGAAGAGGGGATCAAGAGATGGAGGAAGTAAAGAGGGGAGGAATAAGGGTGTAAAGGGAACTGGGATGTGTAGTACACGAGTAAGAGCTTCTCTCAAGGAATGTAAACATTACGCGCTGCAAACATGTACGAAAAAGGGAGAGGACAGAGAGATTGGGGAGCAGGGGAAGGGAAAAGGGATGAAAAAGGAATTGAGATGCGCCATGTGTGGGTATCAACTTCGCACAAAGAATGTAAACATGATGTACTATATAGTACTAATAAAACTTTTAAAGTATATTCTTAATGTAGAAGAAAATTAGTTCTTTCTTTAATAGTACTGTCATAATTAGTTATTAATTTGGAATAAACAAATAAGTAGACATGTTTTCTCATATCATCTAAAATTACTGTCTCTAGCCAGGGATGTAGCTCAGTGGTTCCACCACCTGCCTTGCAAGCACAAGGACCCAAGTTCAATGCCCGGTACCAAACAAACAAACAAACAAAAACACTTAAAATTACTGTCTCTAGTGAGTAAAATGTGTGAAAGAATAATACAAAAAATAAAACAATGTATGAGAATATTTGTAAATCATTGGATGGAAAGTTTTCTTTAGCAAATTACTGAATCTAAGAGGAAAGACTGATAGATTTGATGACTAAAATGTTTTTATAGGACATTATATACAGAATCCAGGAGAAATATAAAAAATAATTTTATAACACATGTGATTGATTCTCATAAAGTGCCTATAAATGGTAAAAATAGTCTGAGGAAAAATAGATATGAGGAAATGCAAATCTACAAAAACTTTTCAAAATGTTGAAAATCACTAATGGTCAATAAAAATCCAAGTAAAACAAGAAACATTTCTTTATATTCATTTGTGGAAAAAATCTTGAACTGCTAACATCAAATATTGCCAAATTTGTGCACTAATCAAAATGAGGCATGAAACAAAGAAATGTCTTACAGCTATTCAAAAATGAAGAAGAATAAAAACAGAATAAGGATTGAATGTGTGGTTCTGAAATTTATCTTTTTGCTAGGAAGGGTGTTACTGTGACACATGGTAAAACCTAAAACAGGATTAGATAGCTGAATAAATAAAAATATCAGTCAACATTAATTGCTTTATAACGATAGCTGCATTTTGATTGTGTAAGGAGAATAAGTACATAAGAATTTCACTTCATCAATTTTTTCTAAATTTCAAATTGTTTCACACATACATTCTTTAGCACAATAAACAAACTTTTAGAAGTATATCCCACAAAATAAATATAAACTGAATGTATTATTCATTTCCAACAGGGATTTAAATATTGTATATCCCTTATGAGGTAAGAATTAATTTAATGATACTGTGTCTGGTTGTTATGAGAATGAATTAAAATAAATGCATATAATTTCTACATCTGACCATGCATAGACCCAGGGAGGACTATTGCTAAGATTCTGTTGAGTATAAGCCATCATTGTGCTGAAATCTTTTCAGACCTGTAGCGTGAAAGAACAGGCAAAGAGGAAAATGCTAGCAATCTATACTCCTAGAAATAAAAAACTTCAAGAGACAAGCCATGTTTTCATGACTTGAAATCTTCAAAAATTGTTTTTGGTTTTTTAAGTGTAGTAACAAACTAAATACACCTAACATGACATATTTTCTGTCTTATAAAAAATCAGACTGTTAAAACACAACAATGTATTCATATCGTCAGAGTTACAGAGGCCAATAAAACCAGCAATCTAAGTGTTGGTTCTAGACATTTACTTATTTTCTTAAAGTTAAGACCTCATGCAACAAATGGGAATGATGAACTAAAGCTAATTCCAACAGAAAGTGAAAAGTGACAATACAAAATATTCATAATAGTAAAAATAGTAAACATAATGATAATGGCAAGCTTATTATTCTTGAAAGAAGATTAGTTCACCTTTCATAATGGACTCTTATTTTGTAAGGAACCCCCAAATTAAATATGTCAATTTGAAAATTAAGATTATTAACCTGATGATGCTGAAATTCGGACGATAATAATAAGAAAAGCACAGCTCAGCAAGCAACCTGATGAACAGCCTATGTGGGCATTATTTTTGTCAGGGCCAAACCAATAAAAAAAAATCATTTTACAGTACTAAATAGGAGTGGAAGAGAAGTTAAAAAATAGTTCATTGAAGTGTAACCTAAACAACTCAATATTAAAGATCAACTTGCTAATTATTTAAATAAATAAGAACACTGTATTTCCCCTTTTTAACCTTTCTCTACCAAGCATCAGTTTGGTGCTCCCCCTGCCAAAGCACATGCTGGGATTTGAAGGGGGAACATGAGAAGCAAGGTCTGCACAGCACACGCCAAAGCCCTAAGAGCCACTTCAGCTTTATTTACATTTACTCTAAATTGGTCATCCTCCTCCTAGCTGGGTTTCTTTCCGTAGTACACACTCTTGACAATCGCTTATTTGGCTACCTTGAAAAATGGTGTTGTCATTTGTCTGAAGAAAACAAGTCCTGTCTGGGACTCAGAGGCCTCAGAAAACACTCTTCTTTCATGGGAAGAGATAAGACAGCAATATTGTCAGAGCATGCATTGAGTTTCTCCACCTTAATTTTGTATAATTCATTTCAACAAGGACACGTGGAGCATTTACCACTGCTGTGTCATGTTGGGGGAAAAAAAGTATAAGATCAAGTTCTGACTCTTAAAGAATATAGAGGGAAGGCTTTCCAGCTTGCACCCAATTCTGAGCCTCCTATTCTAGATGTGTACGCAACTGTTACTTCTGGCTTCTTTACAAACCACTTAACATGGGTAAGGTTTTAATTTTTATTGTTTTTCTCTTCGATTCATATCATAAAGTCCTCAAGGATAAGAATTATCCCCTGTACTATAACTGCCTCAAGCCTCTCAGCCATGCCTACCCACAATGTGCGCACACACACACACACACACACACACACACACAATACTCTTCCTGAATAGTTCTTGTCTCATGTACAACTCAACACAAATGTAAACTAATTTCACATTAAATAGGCTGTGAAGTTTTCTTGTTTTTGATGACTTTCTTTATTTTGGAAAGACATATGGATAGCAATTTTTTCTGGTTTAATATATTTCTAGTAAATATCAGTCTAATGGATAAAAAAAATCTTCAAACAGCAATTATTGAGAGGGATAACATAGCTTTTCTTCTTCCATTGTGAGAGGCTGTAACCTTCAGCACAACAAATTTAGCTTTATACAGAGGTTGAGTCCTCTAATGTGCTCTCTTGTCCTTCATAATACCTTCCAGTTTCCATCGGTGGCAAGTAATTTTTTTTTTTCTGGTACCAGGATTGAACTCAGGACCTTGCAGTTGGGAGGCAGGCATAGTGCCACTGAGCTAAATCCCTGGCAAATCTCAAGTAATAGCCAATGGTCAGTAATTATAAACATACAGATAGGCCAATGTTAGGACAGTGTTGGTATAATGGTAACATCTTTCTATATCATAGAAAAATCTTACGTATCTCTGCCTTGAAGCCAGCTGATCATGGACTAAAACTCAGTAAATTAAACCCCCCTCCTTTAAATTGTGGGTGTCAGGTACTGTGTCTCAGCCACAAGAAAGGTGGCTATGCAATACACATGTTTCCTTTGTTGTTTTGTGTGTCCTACTGTATTCTTATAAAAGCCATAATCAAAATATAGTACACCCAACCCTTTAAAATCATTAATTTTGATTTGATTATCTCTTTAAATTCATTATCTCCAAATATAGTCATATGGTGAGGTGCTAAGGGTTAAAACTTCAAAGTATGAGTTTGGGGGTGACACAATTCTTCCCATAACACCTTATTAACAGGTATTCAAGGATTGTGAAATGAGTTACCTCAATGATCAGCATATATACTCTAATAGGAAATTAAATCACTAAACTAAGAATTGTAATGATAGTTAAAAGACAAGTGCAACAAAATGAAACATACAAGGTATTGTTAGAGCTCAACAAAAGGAAAGAATAGCTCCCATTTTGAAGAAGAATCAACAGATTTCATGATGCACTTGACATCTGAAGGTCAAGCCTTGAGCACTGCAAGTAAGAAAGCACTGGGGCAAGGGCCTGTAATCCCAGGATTCTGGGAAGTTGAGGTAGGAGGATCCCAGGCTCAATCCTAGCCTGGGCAATTTAGTGATTTCAATATAAAAAAGGGCTAGGGACACAGCTCATTGTGAAGGTTCTGGGTTTGATCCCCAGTGCTGAAAAAGTTGAGTGGGTGGGTAGTGAGGAAGGAGAGAGGAGGTTTTCTACAGGTCTATCTTCTATTACAATAATTCTTAGTATACTCTGCTGCTACATCCTCGTTAATTGTTTTTACTTTTTCTGTTGACATTTACTACATTTCAACAATTCTATTTTTCCCTTATAAAAGTTTATTGTATTCATTATTGTGATAATTAAATTGACTAGGCTATAATGGCCAGTTGTTTGGTCAGATATCAGCCTAGCTGTTCTGTCAAAATATTCTGTAAGTGTGATTTACAATTAACATTTATAACTAGATGACTGTACTACTCTTGCTGTAAAAGAAAACTACTCTCAATAATGTATCTGAGCCTCATCAAATTTGTTAAATACCTAAGACCAAAATCTGGCTGCTAAAACAAGGTGTCTGTAACAGAGACACCTGCTTCCTTTCCACTCAGTCTGTCCAATGGATTTCATAAAGTCCACACTGTGAAAATTTCTGCTCGAATTTCCAGACTCCTCTACAAATTCCAGACTTGGAAACTTCTCCGATCAATTGTGTGAGCCAATTAGTTAAAAATAAAGTTAGAGGAGAGAGAAGGGAGGGGGATTCTACCGCTTCCTTTTTTAGGAGAATTTTAACTTACGTAATTGTCAATTGGTCTGGACATTTTTGGTGCATGTGTACAGGTACTATGGATTGAGTGAACCCAGGACCCTCACACTCAGCTGCATTCCCAGCCCATTTTTAAAATTTTTCTTTGAGTTTCACTGTTACTAAGTTGCCCAGGCTGTGCTCCAACTTCCAGTCTTCTTGTATCGACCTCCCACAGTGCTGGAACAAGAGACCTGTACCAGTAGGGCCACCAAGTCTATAATAATGTTTTTCTGTTTGTTAATTATTATTTTAATTGCATTTGTCTTGCAATATGCATTTGCAACACAAGAATTAAAATTTGTATCTGTTCCTTGTGATAGTGAACCCTGAGGCTTGTTCTGATGACTATTCCATAGTGATTTGGTTTCTGTGGGGCTAGTGGTCTGTAACTGTGTGCACATAGTTCATTTCATTATATACATAACATGCAGACCCAGATTGAGAGTGTTTTCTTCTTTTTAAATATATTTTATTAGCCCATTTGCTCATCAGTTGGAAACTGGATAAAGAAGATGTGGTTTTTCTATAAAACGGAATACTATCCAGCCATAAAAAACGAGAAATTAGATTCATTCATAGGAAAATGGATACATATTGAAGATATACTCCTAAGTGAAATAAATAAGTCACACATGTGTAATTATCGAACAGTTTCTCTGGTGTGAAAAACTATAATAGTACATAAGATCCTAATGAGATAATTGACAATGTGAAATAGGAAGAAAAGGGCTAAAGGTGTAGGGAAAGTGGGAAGGGTAGGGGAAAGGTAATAATGGAAAAGAAAAAATATGAGAAAATGAAAAAATGGAAATGAAGTGTTTGTAAATGGGGAGGGGAAGAGGGGGTGAAGGGAGGGCAGGGACAAGGGGAAAAAATGAGAACCGAGACCTATCATGTAAAGGTACAAGATCCCAATAATGAGTGTAACTGTACTGTATACCTAAAATGTACCAATATACTCAATTAAAAAAAATATATATATATATATATTTTTTATTAGTGCCTATTCGCTTCACAAACTACTAGGTGAATATTGGGTGTTACAAATATATATGTAAAAAAGGGAAGGGATCAAGAGATGGGCAGAGGGGAGAGGGAAGGAAGGGAAAAAGGAGTTAAGGCGCGTTATGTACATGTGCCAAGCCCTCCAAGGAATGCAAACACTGTGTACTGCACACATGTACTAACGAAAACATCATCATACTAAAAATACTATGTTTCAATATGGCATTTTCATACTTGCAAATAACATGCTTTGCTTACTGTATATCTGTTGCCCTGTTTCCTCCCCAAACCCGCTCTCGCTCCCCTCATTCCCTTCTTCTTGTCCAATAATAGTCCCCTGTCTGCTTTCACGTCATCTTTTCAGATTCTGTATATTATTGAAAGCATGTGATTTGTTTTTCTCAGTTTTACTTCATTTAACATGTTGGTTTCTACTTTCATCCACTTCCTGCAAATGACACAATTACCTTCTTTATTTTGAACAATACTCTATTGTATACATATATGCCGTGTTTTCTTTCTCCATTTATCCACTGATGGACACCTAGCCTAGTGTGAGTTGTGTCTTAATAGATGTGGGTATGCAGGTAACAAATTTAATTCCTTTGGGCATAGATGAAGAGGTTGTTTCCTTCTTGACAGGATTTTTATATTTGCTTCTGCTGGGAGCCAGGTAATATTACCAAACTGGAGCAACTTCCATCTCTTTTTGCATTCTATTTCCTTTTTTATTTTTTTGAGGTCGCCCTAAAATCTCATATTAAGAAATCTCTATCTTGCAATAAAGGCCCAATACTTAATTTTGGGATCACAGAGCTGATATCATCACTGACCTCAGATAATCATATTTCTGTGTATTCTGGTTATATTTTTTGAGTAAACAAAGACTTCCTGTGATGATTATCCCTGGTTGTCAACTTTACTGGACCAAGAGATGTCTAGGATAGCAGTGAAATGCATTTCTGGCTGTATCCATGGAGGTGCTTTCTGAGACTATCCGTCCAAATGCAGACCGCCAAACTGAGGGAGGAACACTCGCTCTGAGAGTGGGTGACACCATGCAGTAGGCTTGCATCCTGGGCAGAATGCAAAGAGTAAGAAAGAGGAAATTATCTTGCCTTGGAAAGCTTGATTCTGCATCAGCAAATGTATCTTTTTTTTTTTTAACCACTCGGTATTTACATAATAAAAGATGGAGGTCTAGTACTTATGTAGTGAGACTGACCTGGAACTCACTGTGTAGCCCAGGCTGGTCTCGAACTCATCGAACTCACAGTGATCCTCCTGCCTCAGCCTCCCAAGTGCTGGGATTACAGGCGTGCACCACCATGCCCGGCAACAAATGTGTCTTTTGTTACCATCGTGTCCCGTGAACTTCAGACTCCATTTTAGCCTTTTGATGAAGACTCACATGAGCACTGCACCCTTAGTCCCTCTTTTCCGGAGCCATCTACCTTCTCAGAGTGAGCAGTGCTAGATCCTCTGGTTCTGTAGGATGCACATGGCTATTGTGGATTGCCTTGCCTCTGATCCTGGAAGTCTACCTGTTATATCTGCCTGCATAATTCCATATGCACTCAGGCACATATTTTCTACTAATTCTGATTCTCTACAGAACCCTAACATTCTCCCTTACTGTCTATGAGTGTATCACCCCCTACCCACACACATAATTTTTGCAAGATTTAATTATTTTGTAGCAAGTCCCCTCACAGTATCTGGCCTGACATATAGCCAGCAGCTCATTGTCAACACTGAACAGTTTCTTATCAAATTAGGCAGATAGTTAATGATAACTGAGTGATAGTGCAAATAAACATAATTTCATGATTATTTAAAATCTATAGCATTTGCTTAAAAGGAGTTTTCAATATATTAAATTAATTTCTTTAATGTTTTGAACTAGTTTTTGAGAGACCATCAGAGAGTTCAGGGCCTGTACATAAAATAGTTGGAGGTTGAACAAAATGTATCTGTAGAATTTTATAAATTGAGCCTTGGTTGATTTACCATCTCAAATAGCAATGCTGAGGGTTGTATTTATCACTGAGTCCTCGCAGAGCCAAAAGTCTGCTTGAAACATTTTTATATTTGGAAGAATCTTATTTTTGGTGGCAGGAGGAAAAACAATGCTCTGAAGGACCATCAATCAGGAGATACAACAATTTTTCTTGTCTCTGAATCACAGATCCATGGAAACTAAAGTTTGAAAATGACCCAATAAGTCATCTAACCCATCCCTTTCTCAAAAAAACAACAATTTCTTCTAGAATTCAAAAGAAAGTGTCTTGTGGTGAAGGGAGGGCAGGGACAAGGGGAAAAAAGAACCCAGACCTGTCATGTAGAGGTACAAGATCCCAATGATGAATGTGATTGTACTGTATACCCTAAATGTACCAATAAACTCAATAAAAAGAAAAAAAAAGTGTCTTGTTTCATTTATTTTTAAAAATCCTTTCAGGTCTATTTTTCCCTTTTCAAATTATCTTAGTTATATTATAATTTGCATGGCATAACAATCTTTCAAAATGCCAGGAGTTATGATAGTAGTGGCTTGTTAAAATGCTTAGAATGAATTATAAATCAAGAAAAAATTGCTGTGTAATTTACAAAGTTTATATCATTTTATGTTACAAGGCAACTTATGTCTCAAATAAAAGAAAAATTATCAAGTATCCCCAATAGAGGCTGTTTCACACAAAAAATTAATTATTCAAAGTTTGTCTGAGCATAAATAAGATATATTTGAGACTTACAGTATGCATTGTAGCATAACTTCAGATTAACCACTAATGAACATATTCATTCTCTTTTCAGGTCACAGTCAAAACAGCAGATTAGTTCCCCTCATGATTTACCTGGGCTTGCTGTATTTATCAAAATCTCTCTACTCTTTTAGTGACTAAATATCCTTCTAAACCATAGATCTTAGTTTTCACATGAAAGTGAAAACCTTTTGTCATCCCTAATTCTCTACTAAAGTTTAAATAATTTGGTCTAAAGTTTGTCTTCAACTTATGTTTCTAGTTGTATTTCCCCTTTTCACACCTACAATTCTATAACACCTACTGAACTTTATATATTTCCTAAATCACATTTTAGTCATATCTTATTTGAAAATTATTCCAGGGTACCTTAGCTGAAATCAAACAGTCCACCATGTCCTCAACTAGCAATAATTCTTCCTCTATTACAGCATGTAGCATAGCATTATGTTTGAGTTATGTAAAAGTGTTAGCTCTACTAACATGAATGGGCATGATTGCAGGAAATTCATCAACTTTTGTTTCTGTTATAGGACTTAGCTTTATTATCAGTTGGTTGTTACATATAATTGACTGGCTATTCAGATGGCATAGGGATTTGGACAAAAACAAAAATATACTATATGTTATAAATGTAAATAATTTTTGGAGTCAAAAGAATGGATTGAATAATGGAACACTTGATTAGCTAAATAATAACTAGCTTCTATCAATTTACTTAACCTTTCTTAGTTTCAATTTCCTCATCAACAAAATAGACATCATTACACCTATAAAGTATATTGAAGATTAAAATTAAAATTTTAATTAAGATTAAAGAAAGATTTAAAAATTGAAGATTAAATGTGTGTGAAGATTAAAATATCTTGCTATGTAAAACTTTTAGCACAGGAAATGATAGTAAGCACCCAAAAATACTGGCCACTATTATTATGATCTGCATAATTTCACATTATTAGCATTTAAAGTAAATCACCATGAAAGAGAATTGAAAAAGAGTACAAATATACAAATAGTTTTAGAACTTGCAGACATTGCATGGTAACATTGATACCCAAAGCTGTAACGTGAGGTATTCCTTAGAAACCTTCGTTTATGCTGCTGAAAACTATGTATAGAGGACAGCAGAAGGCCTGTGATGATGCAAGAAGGTGTCATTGACATTCCATTCATCTCACCTCAGTCCATCCTGTGCTAATTTATAATTATCTCTTTCTACTTGTTTTGCATAGAAGTCGAGGATTTAGCTCATTGGTGCTGCTATCTGCCTTGCAAATGCAAGGTCCACTGTTCGATCCCCAGTACCAAAAAAAAAAAAAAAACAACAAAAAAAAACTATACATATTTTGCAAAGAATATTTAAACAAATGAACTTCAAGCAGCCAAGGTGTAGGTATCAGTTTCAAATCTCAAGAATTTATTTGAAATAAACAGTCTCCATGCATACCTTACCTAATCCGCAATTTTCTTCCAGAAAACTGCTATTATATTAATGCTCTATATGTAAGTTTTACTATTTCTGGAAGTTCAATTTTATTTTCCTTAACTTGTAAGTAAATAAACCCTGTTGCATTTGCCAGACACAGCCTTAAAAAAAAGCTTATAGCATCTTATCTTAACTACACTTATTTAATAATAAAAAAAATCCTGCCCTAATCTTTCTAGGACCTTGCCATTACTCAAAAAATAAAAAAAAATAACAAGGCCTTTATATTTGTCCTGCAAGCTTTCTTTGGCATAAAGTAAACAAACAAACAAACAAAACTAGAGCTCCGGTATAGATAAAAGCTATTTGATTTGCAGAAGCTTAGCTCACTTGTTAATTTTTAAGTTTTCAAGATGTGAACAATATACTTCTTAGCTTTCCCTTTGCCCCTTCTTGATGCCTAGCAAGTCATTGTCTCATAGAAGGTCCTTAAGAGGTGTTTGCTGAATTTAAAATATTTAAAGTCTCTCCTCTCTCTCTCTCTCTCTCTCTCTCTCTGTGTGTGTGTGTGTCTCTCTCTCCCTCTCACACACTACTTAGGCACAATTATTTTCCAGTTGTCTTTATTCAGTGACGCTACTGTGCCACTAGTAGAGACTTGATTTCAAAGGCCAATTCATCAAATTTTCAATAGAACCTGAAAAACTAAAGCTTACAGACACTACTCTTTCATAAATATCTGTGAATCTCATTGAAAGGAGATCTTGTCCTTAGAAAAATCTTCCTACTTAGTTCTCCTGACATACCCATGAGACAGTCCTTTTTCTCTTAGCTCACTTGGCATCTGATTAAAATGTTTTAAAAGGGACATTTTAGGTAGCTAAATTTACCACAATCACAGTGGAAGGTTAAAAAAAGGAGTGTTTTGAAAGTATAAATCTATAAAACTTTTCTAAACTTCTATTGAAATGCTTTAACCAATTATTTGACAATTAAATTGTTTTGAACTTATCTTGGAGAATCTCCCAAAATAAAAGTCCCCAACACCTTGCATTACTCATAACCTATTTAAAATTCTGGCCCTGGAAATCCATCAGTCCAATCCAGAGAGTTGGTGGATGTAAAGTATGTTTCTGCCCTGATAACAGTCCACAAGATACAAGACAAATGAAAGAGCCTTCCCACCAACAACCAATCTGAATTACAAAATGGAGATGGTTGTGTGCTATCATCCACAGCCAAAAGAAAAGGTGGGTGGTGAAACACAGAGTATAGGAGCGAACATGTCATTTAGCTTCAAAGATGTAAATTAGTTCTTTTGAAGTAGCACAGATATTTGAGGTTGTAAATTACAATGTCAAATTAGATATAAATCTTCAATATAGCCTCGTCACAAAATCATGCAGAGTTCTTTTGGACTCAATACTGAGAGAGATTGTATCAGTCATGTCATAGAACAGACAGATGTGTTGTGACCGTACTTTTCAAATGAATGATAGGCTTGCACCTGGAATACAACATTCACTTCTCTGTCTTTTGGTGCCCAAAGATCTAGATAAATTAAAATAAGTTCAGAGAAGGCAAAGAAAATGATTAGAAGGATTAAACATTGGATGGATGGACTGAAGTCAAAATGATTTGAGATTTCTTTCTACGCAAAGACCTCCAGGGAGAATTTACTAAGGAAATTCTGCCAATACCAAAATGTTCTAAATTTTTGGAGTAAATACACACAAAAGAACTTAGGGAAATAGTGATCTGTGATATTTTGGATTTATTCTACAATAATAACAGAGAATTGTGAGTACATTCTTTATCTGTGAAACTTTCCATCGCAAGTTAGTGACCATCAAATGCTACTCAAAGCACGGCCTGGGGAATCGCACCATGAGTATCCCATCAAAAGCAGAATACCAGGTGCTGTACCAGGTCCTGAGAGCTTTTCAGCAAAATCCCTGGGGAATCTAGGTGTCCACATTAAATTGTTAAAACACAGATAACATATCGAAATAATAGGTTTTAAATGGAGCAAGGTTACATTTTTACTTTCCCGCTTACTAGCTCTGTGACAGTGAATATGTCACTTACCCTCTGCCTATATCAGATTTTTCATCTGTAAAAGGAGTTTAATGGTGACATCTGGGTGTAATGTTGAAGATTATTGAAATAGAGACAAAACATTGATCAGTGAGACCAGCAAATTATAGCTTATACAAGTAGTATAAAGGTCAACTGTGTATAGTGAGAGGAAATGAAAAGTGGAACAAAACAGGAAAGATGAAGAGGAAAAAGGGAAGAGTGAAAAGAGTCTTTATAAAAGATTGTGCTCTATGCATCAGTAAAAGCAGTTTTTCAACTGCAATTAATAAATTCCAGTCCTCACACTCTGGCACTTTATATACTCATGCAATCATTTTCTGTTCTCTCTTTTGGATAATTAAATGTCCCCTTGCTCTTATTCTGTGACTGAAACACTCTCCCATGTGTCACACCTAAGACACCATCCCATTAGGACGACAGGAGACACATTGAAACCTCTGGAGAGGGGAAGTTGGGAAACATCCATTCTTCTCCCAACACTCACGCTACCTGCAGTTAGAAGTAGCCTTATAAGGCTACTTACAGAGATTACTTATAGAGGCGCTGATATCGTACACAATGTCAGCATGTCTATTTCCTTGTGCAAATTCCAAAATAAAAAAAGATACTCAAGAGCTGACAGAAGACTCTAATCTCTGATCATTCTACAATATGAAATCCCAGTGCCTTTTGACACCTCATTGTGGAATCCAGAACGAGACTAAGGATGGATCATGAAGGTTTTAAGCAAAACACTATTCTGACACTTGTCAAATGGTAAGGATGGGACTGCATTCAAGACTGTTGGGAGGGGCCTCAAGACTGTCTTGGCAAGGGAGAGCAATAGAGCTCAACTCCAAATACAGCAAAGATAGCTCTACACCAATAGATAATGCATAAAATGTGTAGATCAATGGATTTTTTTAAAAAAAAGTCTGCCACTAAAAAGAGATATTAAGATTAGGGGAATTCTTGCTAAACTAATTTAAATTTCTTTCTAAAGAGAAGTCAAGGTGTGGTAGATGCATTTGATCAGATGTCAAGGATAGGCGATCTTCGTTAAGCTAGGGGTAGGATTCTAGCTAAAACTGATTTATATGCGCTGAAGACAGTTCCCAGGGATGAAAGCTAATTGAAAGGAGGCTCAGAGAAGCCTGACTAAAGTTTGATAAAGGAGAGGGTCTTTATAAAGGAGATAAGGATCCAAAGTGCACACACACACATACATACACACGCACACAGGGGAACACAAGTGTACACAATCACACAGCCCACATAGAAATTTCACTCCCTAGAGCACCATCAGGTAAACTTTCTGCTTTTGAAACTCACCCATAAATGTAAATGAACAGGAAGGAAGTTCTCCCCTCTTTATTATCACTTCCGATTAATTTTACAGTATATTGGATTTCAATGTGAATAACACACTGTGAACTTCCCCATCCCCTAGTTTGGGACTATTGCTTTAGTCAGGGAAACTAAAAGTCAGGAAAAAAGCATAATTTCAATCAAAGAAATTACTTGTTACTGCTGGCACTAACCAAACCAAGACACAATAAACTGAAAACACAAAGCAGGAGCACTGCTTAGAGAAGCTGGGAAAGGGAGCTCATAAGAAGAAGCAACACTGCTGTGTGTGTGAGTGTGTGTGTGAGTGTGTGTGTGTGTGTGTGTGTGTGTGTGTAAAACAGAGAGGGCACAGAGAGACACAGACCAAGAGACAAAGAGATTGAGAACTTTTAATAAAATTTAAAGTAAAACTATGTGTTTTAGTCAATTCTCTCAAGGTTTTCAATTTCAAAAATTGGAGAAAGGAAAACAGCACCATTCTTTCCTCATTTTGTAGCATCCAATGAATGAGGTAAGAATAACGTTAAAGTTAATGTTGTTAGTGTTTTTTGGATGCTTTTGCTTATAGCATGTGTATTTGTACAGCAATGACTATTATCACAATTCAGCAAGGACTATTATTGATACAAATTTCTTACTAAAACTATAAATTTTACCATTCTTGAAACATCAACTTGCAGATTAAAAAAAAATTTTTTTTTGTTTTTGTTTTTTGAGACAGGTTTTAACTACGTAGTTGAGACTGACCTGGAACTCACTTTGTAGCCCAGGCTGGTCTTGAACTCAGAGAGATCCTCCTGCCTCAGCCTCCCAAGTGCTGGATTATAGGCATATGCCACCACACCTGGCCCTAAAAAATTTGGTTAGTAAAACAGTAAAATGTATTCCAAAGTATGGTTTTACCCAAAAAGTTTATTCCCTGAAGACTCCCATTTAGTTTGTATTTGAAAATGAATTTCCATATAGCAACCTATATTGTTATCTAAAATTCTAGCAACTGCAATGCCAAAGAAGAATTTCTGGAACAGAATTCTCTAAGAGTAGGTAAGATCTCTAAATCATTTTTTTATTGAACAAGAGTACACTTTTGAGGAAGCCAAAATTTGCATTAAAATACAATTGAGCAGCATAAATTTTATTGGATCAGGACTGCACAGATAAGTTCTAGGCTGTCCTTCCTTTTAGAAAAAGTTCATCAATTTAGGCTTTATAGTTCAGACAGAGTAAACCATAGTGAGATTTAAAGGGTATGCTTAACAGCAGAAGCATAATTAAAACTACACTTGATAAGTAATAAGAAGATATTAAGTCAGAACAGAAAAATTGTATAATAATAGTCACTTCGTTCACTGTTACAAGCTCAGTATTTGTTTCTTATTGACAGTTATGCAACATAAATTTGATAGCCATTTGAATATTTGATATGTATGAAGATACTGCAATAAAAAAGTTAATTTAAATTTAAAAGTCAAATTAGTACTCAGACTGTTGAGTATCAATAATTCCTGTTTTAATTATGTTTTTTTCCAAATCATTGTTTCACAGAAAACAATACACATGGCTGCATCATATCTCACTATTTACCTGAACTGTATGAAGAAAGGAAAACATTTGCTTCCCTTTCAAGATTTTAAGTAAGTTGATTACTTGATTCCTTAAAGGCTAAACACTGTGTTTAGTGGGAGATGGGATGTGGGAGGAGCCAATGATACCTGCCTGACTTTACGGTAGATGCTGGAAAAAGAATCCACGGAGGGTTAAGAAGATAGGAGCTGATAGAACATGTGAAATAGGAAGAGAAGGTCCAAAGGGGAAGGGGAAGAGGAATGAGAGGTGTAGGGGAGAGAAAAGAAGGGAAAGGAATAAATATGATTGAGAGGTGAGAGGTGTAGGGGAGAGAAAAGAAGGGAAAGGAATAAATATGAGAAAAGGAAAAAATGGAAACAAAGTCTTTGTAAATAGGGAGGGATTGAGGGGTTGAAGGGAGAGCAGGGGATGGGGAAAAAAGAAGAACTAAGACAGATCATGTAATGCACTGCAAGAGAAACCAACAGAGCTAAGAGACAACCTACGATGTGGGAAAAAAATTTTACCAGCTGTTCCTCAGACAAAGGTCTACTATTTAAAATATATAAAGAACTCAAAAAAATCAGACCCTGCCAAATATAAAAACCCAATTCAAAAATGGGCATCTGGAATGAAAGGACATTTCTCAGACAAAGAGCAGCAAATAAACATATGAGGAATTATTCAATATCACTGGTCATTTGAGAGATGGAGATGAAAGCACACTGAGATTCCACCTCGTCCCAGAAAGAATGGCTGCTATCGAGAAATGAACCAATAACAAATGTTGGCGGGGTTGTTGGGAAAGAAATCCTTCTTCATTGTTAGCGGAGTGCGGACTGGTGCAACCACTGTGGAAATCAATATGGAGATACCTCAAACACCTAGGATTAAAAGTCCTACTTGACCCAGCTATTCCTCTGCTGGCTATCTTCCCAAAAGAATTAAAAGAATCATATCACAGTGATATATACTCACACATGTCTGTAGTGGCACAGTCTGTAATGGCTAAAACTTGGAAACAGCACAATTTCCCATCAATTTCAGACTGGATAAATAAGATATATCTATATATATATATATCTATATATACAACTCAGCCATAAAGAATGAGAAACTAGAGACATGTCTAGCTAAGTGGATGCATATTGAGGCTAGACTCTTAAGTGAAATAAATAGGACACATGTGTAAACACCCAATAGTTTCTCTGGTATGAAAAATTAAAAGTGTAAATAAGGATCGAAATGTATGATTGATATTGTGTAATAGGAAGCAAGGGTCTAAAGGAGTGGGGGAAGTGGGAGGGGTAGGGAAAGGGTAAGAAGAAAAGCAAAAAATGGAAACAGCCTTTTTAAACAGGGCAGGGTGGAGAGGGTAAAGGGAAGATAGGGGAATGGAGGAAAATAAGAACCAAGATACATCATGTAAAGTACAAGATCCCAATGATGAATGTAACTGTATTGTATACCTAAAATGTACCAATAAACTTAATGAGAAAAAGCAAGAAATATCACGTAAGGGTACAAATGTCCAATGATGAGTGTCATCATGCCGTATACCTAAAATGTGCAGATAGATTTTATGAAAAATAAAAGAAGAAAAGAAGACAGCAGCTGCTGAAGCATTACTGACACGGAGATAGTCCTACTTTCAATTTATAAGGAAGTCTGTCCAGTGAAGAGGAAGCCTTACAGAAAAGTTTACTGTTTCTACTGGATACCTTTTTCTACTTACGTCTGTTATACTATTGTTGTCTACTACTAACTTCCCAAAGATACCACAAAAGACACACCAAATATATTGTTTACAATAAGAGAGATCATTATATTGAGCCACGTGAATGAGAAGGATAAATTTAAGACATCTTTTACATTTATAGTTTAAAAATACATTTAAGACTTGGGGGATTTATTTGCAAAGGAAGGCCTTCCAATGTTGAGAACCAGGTAGGAATTAGGTTAAGGTTTTGACATGATAGTTTAGGGCTAGCAAGCACAGAAATGTAAGAGCTTTGAAAGGAAGCTTTAAGAATAAAGTTCAGCTTGATGATCAGTTGAGCAACTATTGAAGAGTTCAGATAATGTATTTTCAGGAAGTAAATCTGAAATAAGCTATGTAGCATTTGCAATGCGATATTCCTGGAGAAGAATCCCTTGGGATAATAAAGCTATGTTTATGACGACTGTAAGCTAGTGGCTGGATAGTTTCAGTTCTTACTGGCCCCAGGGACATAGGCTGATAGTCTTGATGTTAAAGATGGGACTGTAAGGTCATCCATATATTGCGAATTTATAACATTCTTGTCATTATGAGCTTTCAGAAATGAACTATAGTTCTCACCATTACTCATAGCATTATTTAAAGAATAGGACATATATTGCTTCTTTGATGCTGGTCATGAGTTTCATTAGAAAAACAGTTCAAAATATGTGGTCAGATTTCCCCAAGAATAATCCCCCCACTTCCAACATCCTGCAACTCTCAACACACTATTAGTGCAAGACTGAGATTTCACAGTATATTTTTAGTCATGTGTTGACTCACAGAGTTGTGTCTTTATCTGTTTCCTAGTGCTATAAATGAATACCACAGACTGGGTAATTGATGAAGAAAAAACATCTTTCCAGCTCCAAAGGCTCTGAAGTCTAAAGTCAAGGTACCATATCTTACTTAGTTTTTTACTTGTGGAGCCTCTCCACAGAGTTCGAAGATGGCAGAGACATTGCACAGTGTGACTTGATAAGCTAGTACAAGTCTCTCCTCCTCATCTTATAAAGTTGTCTTCACTGGATTGGTACCCTAAACTTGTGGCTTCACTTAACCTTACCCCCTTCCCATCTCCAAATAGCAAAGTTGGGTTAGTTTTTCTGCCTTTTTCATAATTTACAACTGAAGTTACATTTTTGAGGAGACATACTAACCATAGCAAGCGGGTACTTATTCCTAGTACTAAAAGTACAATCCACCTCTGGCACACAGAAAGCACCAATGGCTATAAACTGATAAGTATTTCTTGTGCTAAATGATAATCTGCATAATCAATAAGTGGTGTAAAGGAGAAAATTAACGCAAAAGAAAGAATTTGCAAAATACTGATAGTCAAATATTTGTTTTGTGTAGGAAAACAAACATACAAATTCCCACACTAAACAGAAGGTACAATTGTTAGAATTTGAAACCGCTGGTTACAGAATACTCATGGTAGCAAAGCCCCCATACACTTAAGTGAAATAAATAGGACACAGTTGAGTAAATACTGAATAGCTTCTCTGGTATAAAAAACTAAAAGTGTAAATAAGGTTCAAATGGTATAATTGATAGTGTAAAATAGGGGGAAAAAAGGCTAAAGGGGAAGTGGGAAGGAGAGGGGAAAGGAAATAAGGGTAAAGAAAAGAATGTGAAAAAAGGAAAAAATGGAAAGCCTTTGTAAATAGGGAAGGGTGAAGGGGGTGAAGGGAGGTCAGGGGTATGGGAAAAAATAAGAACCAAGACTTATCATGTAAAGGTACAAGATTCCAATGTAACTATAAATGTAAAAGTAACTGTATTTTTAATGTACCAATAAACTTAATGGGGGAAAAGAAACCCCAAACACAGCACAACTGCTAACTTCAGTAACTGAAATAGAAACCATACAAATTATGCTATCAGATCATAATGGAGTAATTTAGAAATCAACAAAAACAAAGTTTTGAGATCTCCAAAAATTTGAAACTTGAACAATGCAGTTTTAAATAATCCGTGTATTAAAGAAAAAAACACTTGAAGTTAAATAATAATTGTAATTGAGTGAATAAAAAATGTCAACACTTCAAATTCATGCTTTGCAGAAAAAAAAAGGGTTTCCAGGGATATTTGTAGCATTTAATATTTATCCTGGACAAGCACAGAAGTCTTAAGGCAGAAATCTAAGTCTGTATCTTTAAAAACTAGAAGAAAAGCAAAATAAACCTAAGATAAACAAAAGAGAGAGGAAAGAAGAAATCAGTGATTTTACAAAATAGAAAATAAGTGAAAATCAGTGAAAGCAAAAACTTACTCCTTAAAAAGATAAATAAAATTGATAAAATTCTGGCCAGATTAACCAACTGGGTAGGTGGAATGCAGTTTGCCAATATTAAGATAGGAAGTCACCATTGACCACACAGATATTATCAAGATAATTAGTAATACCATGAGCAATTCTTTAAAAGCAAGACTATCAGCTCATAAGTTCTAAATCTTAGACATAATAGACAAGTTTCTCAAAAGAAACAGATTACCAAAATTTAAAAAGAATACGTAACTGGAACAAGTTTGTAAGTAATAAATAAATTGAATTTGAAGTAAAAACCCTCTCCTTCAAAAAGAAAACTTCAGGACCAAGTAATTTTTGGTAAATCTCATCAAATATAGAAGGAAAAAAATCAACCCTTGTTCACACTATCTTCATCGAAAAATAAAAGAAAAATATATTGTCTTGTCAATCTTGTGCAGTCACCATTATTATCCTGCCAAAACTAAATAAAGATCTTATCAGAAAAGTAATGAAAATAATTTATCAACACAGACACAAGAATTTTCAACCAAACATTAACTAATTGAATATAGAACCATATGAAAATGATAATTTATGTTGAACAAATAAATTTCATTACAGGAATAAATGTCTGTTTCAACAACTGAAGCTGCAATTTATTAACATATAAACAGAAAGACCATGTGATTATTTTAATAATAAAAAGAAACATTTGATGAAAATTCAACATTGGTAATGATTTTAAAAAGAAAAATCTCTCTACAAACAGAAGAGGATGCCTATTAATGGATAAAAGCCTTCAAAAGAGTGAAAATTCATTCAGCAAGTGATAAGGAAGATTGAAGCTTTTTCTCTGAGATAAAGAACAAAGTCAAATTGAGAAATGGGAAGAAAGGAGCTAAAGGGGTAGGGAAGGTGGGACGGGTAGGGGAAGGGTAATAAGGGAAAAGAAAAAAATGTGAGATAATAAAAAATGGAAATAAAGTGATTGTAGATGGGGAGGGGAGGAGGGGGTGAAGGGAGGGCAGGGACAAGGGGAAAAAATGAGAACCAAGACCTGTCATGTAGAGGTGCAAGATTCCAACAATGAATGTAACTGTACCGTATCCCTAAAATGTACCAATAAACTCAATTAAGCTGAAAAAAAAAAGAACAAAGTCAAGCCAGATGCAGTGACATATTCCTGTAATCACTGCTACTTAGGAATCTGAGGCTGGAGAATTTGAAAATTCAAAGTTAGCCTGGGCATCTTAGTAAGACCATTGTCTCAAAAAGAACTAGTGATGTAATTTAAGTGACAGAGAACTTGCCTGATAGGTATGATGCTCTGGGTTTGATACCCAGGACAATCTCACACACACACACACACACACACACACACACACACACACACGCATAAACACAGAGAGTAAAATTGCCCTCTCTCAATACTTCCATATAAATCAGGTTAGATGCCCTAATAAACAATAACAACAATAACAATAACAATAATAATAATAATAATAATAATAATAATAATAATAAAAGGACAAAACCAACAAAAAAGTCCCTATTTACTGATGATACAATTTTTATGTAGAAATTTATAGAGAATATGTTTTGAAAGCTCCTAAATACTAGTAAGTAAGTTTAGCAAGGTCATGGAATGCAAGAACAATATATAACAGTTCACCACGATACTTTATAGCAACAGTGACCAATTATAATTTGATTTTTAAGACATTATAGTGCTAAAAGAATAAAATACATAATTATAAATCTCACAAAATTTGTGAAAAATCTGTATGCTTATAACTATAAAATATTGATGAAAGAAATGAAAGTAAAAGGTAAACAATTGAAAAGTATATTAGCTTTCCTGTTGTTTGAACACAATACTGGACACACACAACTTAAAGGAGCACATCACCTGGCTTCCCAGGCTTTCTTTTGAAATCTAGATGGAAGCTCCATGACCCCATAGCTTTTTTTTCCTTTTCTTTTCTTTTTATTGAGTTCATTGACCCCATAGCTTTTGCATTCTACATGCCTGAAAACCAGCACCACTTAGCCTGGCCCCCTGTAGACCATGCTTGCAGTAAGCTTAGTGCCTGGATGGTTGAACTTGGGAAAACACTTCCTTCTGTAGACCTGAATGAGCAGGGCATCCTGGGGCTCACTTCTCAAAGCAAAGTCATTCAGAAGTGTTTACTTTTCTCTTCCCTTGAACCTGTAAAGGGTGGGGTCTGACCAACTCCTGAGATGTCTTATCCTGATTCAAAGTACTTGGCTTTTTTAAATTGTTATTATAACTACTCCAGCAATCATGCTTCTTTGCCCAAACTTTACATGCATTTTCTTTCTGGCAAAATTGGAAACATTTTTTTATCTTACTGGAACTACCTTTTGTTTTGGATTTTCACTGTTCATATGGCTAAAAGCACCTAGCAGTGCCTATGCCAGAGCCTGAATGTTGGCCTATCTTGAAATTTCCTCTGCCAGGTCAAATAGTCCACTATCCTTAATCTTGTTTTCCTGCAATTTCTCAGGACCTACATAAAATTTAGACACAACTTCTGTCAGACTATAACACATGTGGCCTTTAATCCAAATGCCATTGGAGTCATTATTCCCTAGGTATCTTTCAAGTCAATTAAGTTGAAAATCAAGATTACCTATCACAGGTAGTTTTCTTAGGCAAAAACTGCTGAAACAACTCAATCTCTATATGCAAAAATTGAACCTGGGTATGTAATCCACACATCTCAAAATGGGCCATGGAGATTAGTATAAATCCTATAGGTACAGCATTTAGACATAAACATAGGAGAAAAATCTATGTGAATTTAACTTTCATAAATACCTTTAAGGAAGATTCTAAAAGTAAGATAAAAGAAAAAATGTATAACAGATGATCAAAATGAAAATATTGTGCTTCATGAAAGATACTGGAAAAATAATTAATAAAACAAACCATATCCTGGGAGGAAATATATGTTATTAGTTATTAGTTATAACTAAAATACAGTTGTATGCATGTATATAAAAAAGCCTCAAAAGTTAATGATAATAAAACAAGACAAATTTTAAAACAGAAGGAAGAGGGTAAAGTTTTAATCCAATACTTTACCAAAGACAATATACAAATGAAAAATACACATATAAAAGATGCACAGCAATATTAATCAAAAAGGAAATACAAAGTAAAAACCCAATGTGTGATACCACCACAATTATTAAAAATATAAGAATAGCTAAAATGAAAAAATAAAACATATTTTATATGGTGAAGAGGAAGAGCAATATGGAGGGAATACAAAATAATACAGAAAACAAAATGATGAAAAATAATGTTGGTAAGTATGCATAAGGATAAGCATATAAGTTCTATGTAACAAAACACTCCATCACTGAGGCATTTACTACAGAGATTTATAATAATACATAGAGTTCATAGGAGATTCCCTGATAAGGTCGGGAAATTGGAAATAATGCAAATAATTGTAAAAACAATTATAATGATATAAACAAATGATAGGCCATGCATACAATAAGATGCTACCAAAAAATAAAAAGGGAAATACTATGGGCTCATACAATTATATAGATGAGTCAGACACATTTTCCTAAGTGGAAATAGTAAGACTGAAAGAACATCACATGGTATAACTGTGATTAATTACACTGCATTCTGGCAGTAAGCAGACCATTGATGCCAGGATTGGGTCTGAGCAGAGAAGATGACCACAAAGGGTGGAGGCCTGTTGAGTGTGACACTTTGGAGATGAATACACAATCCTATGCTTTTTTTTCAATACTGATAAAACCATGCATTGCAAAGGGGGACATTCGCTGTTTGCAACCTTTCTTAAAACTGACATACAATGTCAAAGGAACTCCAAGATGAAATGTAGACTCTGGCGATTGAATTTCTGTTAAGAATAAAATATGTTCAAACTAACAGGTAGAAAAGAGCTGGCCTAACTTTCAAAAAGAATAATGATTAGATTGGCTAACTTTGCATTCAGAGCTAATGATGAAAATAAAAATATTATTAAAAAAATAATTTGAGTCCAATATAAAGCTGTTGAGTCAGTGACATGTTGCTTGTGATCTCCAGTCCTGGGGAGGCTGTTCCACCACCCCCTTGACAAGCTCTCCCATCACAAGCCAGCCTTGCTTCTTAGCTCTCCTAATCCCTGGGAGAGTGGAGGCACAAGGGTACAGCCTCAAGCGGAAATAACCAATATGTCACTTGGATCGCACTGTCCGGATACAGGGTGACCAGTGGGATTCACCATGGCTTCAGTGCCATGTCACGTGTCACCCACAGCCCCAGCTAGTGAGGTTCATCCACCTGGCTGTGTCTCTTGGTCTCAGTCTCCTTCTGGAGGTCACAGAGATGGCTGGCTGGGTGCAATCCAAGTTCATAATTCTCAGGTTTCACATATTAATGCTGTCCTTTCAACCATTCTGGCATGTATCTAAAGACATTTCACACATAGGACTAACTTACAAAAAAAAAAAAGTTGAAGGAAAACATCTTTTTTCTTTAAGCTAGACTATAGACAGAATGAGAACTTCGAATTAGAAATTACAATCCTGTGTTGCTTCCATATTGCCTTTTCATAAATCAATTCTATCCACATGCGCCTATCAATAGTCTCATTATAGTTCTCCTGTAACAGAAATTTACACAAATTCACAAATATTTCTAGGAAAGTTATAGCATAGAAAGGATTTTGGTATGCTGTGTAGAACCTTGTACATTTTAGAAATTTTAAAAGAATTAATTATTCCAGAATTTTATCAAAATATCTCATGTATGTTGTTTAAAATCACAATACTTAAATCCTCGTCAGGGGTTTGGTAGAACACTTTAGCACCCTGATTTATTTCTCGTCTTAATACCTCTAACTTGTCTGATCAGAAGCTTCTAAATGTTCAGAAAGTGACATATTCAACTAATTCAGTAAAAAAAAAAAAAGCCTAAATAATTAGGGAAGAAATGATGTAGCAATAGCTATTTTTAAAGATTGATTTTACTATAACAATAGGTAAAAAAATTATACATATGTATATTCTGTACAATTTAATAGGAACACCTGGCCAATTGATCACAATACTATGCTTGAATAGCCAAATCTTATCTGCTTTGTAGTATTATGTTTAACTTTTCTAATTTCTGCGTTGTGTTTCCCTACATACACTGAAACAATCTCTGGCTTAAGAATTATATACGCATTCCTATAGTACCAGCTATTTGCTAGGCTCACGCAGGAGGATCACTTGAGTCTAGTACATAGTTCCAGGCTAGCCTGGGCAATATAGTTAGACTCATTTCAAATAAATAAATAATCACCTCCTGCCTCCCTTATAAAAGAACTGCACGTGAAGTTTATTTCAGTGAAGGCACCAAAAGTAGTGAAGCTTTCGACACAAAGTAGCCCTTTAATATATTTTATGATTGAATCAGAGAAGCGATTTGAAAAGTTACCTTATGATCTGGGTGGGACAAATGCTAAGGTAAGGGTCTATTATTCAGTGACAGTTAAGAGTTGGTGAAGAAGCACTAAAATCTTAGCATAAGCATGGCCCAAAATATGGCTCAGTGGGATGAGGAAGAAAGAAAATTTCTTCTGTCAAGTGCAATTTGTTGACCTTGAGCTATACCTTTACCACTTCCTCCTTCTAAACTCCATCCTCCAAAATTGTGTGTGCCTCCTTTCTGTCTCTGTGTGTTTACGTCTGTTTCCTCCACCGGACACTCCATTCTCTGAATGAGGAGCTGCATCCTATTCACCTTGGCTCCGTCATATTCCTCTCAATGACATGCAAATAGCAAACATTCCGAAGCAATTATTTAGGGCTAACCCTAGTGGTAGAGGCTCACATGCACACCTGGTTTCTTTCCAAATTTAGGAAATCCCTAAACATTTGTCTCTTTTCCTTTTTAGCTTTTGCTAAGCATCTTTTGGGTACAATTTCAGGTTAACTGATTTGGGATATGGAGAAGTGCAAAATCTCCCTAAGGCAGAACATTTTACTAAGGCAAAATCCTTCCTAGGCATCAGATGGATGGAATAGTACTTTGGTACAAAGCAAATCAATCATTTAATTTTATCTTGAGCAAATGGACACTCTCAGTCGATAGCCTCTGGCGCTGTTCCTCCCTTGCTTTCTACTGAAGAAGCCACAAAAGCTTGTCCTTCATCTTTTCTGAAGTCTTTTTCTTTGGCTACAGGTAGGATTTTGCCCACACATTTGAAATTCTTGCCCTTGTCTCTGTCTGCTCTCCACTGTTTGCAAGAAAGCCTTAGCAAACTCTTCTTCAGGAAATTCATCTTGGGCTGCTTCCTTTGTCTTGAATAAGCTAAGGGAGTATTTCTCTTTTTCATCTTCTTGCAAGGAATTTAGGTGATCGGGTTTCAGTTTTATAGCTAAACCAGCTGTCATTGAGACAAACCTTCAAGAGATGTACAGCATAATTCCAGCTGTTTCACGGTAGTGGAGATCTTGAGGTTCCAGTTCACTAAAACCCTGAGGGGATCAGAGAGACTCTCAAAGGAAACAGCAATGAGCAGATGGTGATTTTTAGCTATTTGTCTATATCTTATAGAAATGACTTCCTATAGTTTTTTAAGCTAAGTTTAGTCACAGATAATGAAGGGGTAAGAAGACAAGTCAGAAAAACAAGAGCAGAAAAGAAAGAACTTAAGGAGCAAAAGAATCTTAGGTGCAGTGTTAGCAGATACCCCAGCAAGAATCATATGTGTCTTCAAATCCTTTTCAGGTTGAAAATGAATAAATCTTCAATAGACAGACTAAGTAAAAATGGAAGGATGGTCCTAAGACAAAGGAAAAAAAAGAAATTAGTTGTTTGAAAGGTTACCATCCAGAAGTACATTACGCTTGGCCAAAGCAAGAAGAATAAAGGAGACTAGGACGTAACTCTGTAGTTCCATGGAATTTTGCTCTTCCATCTCAGCAGGACACACAACAGTGTCTCTTCTTTGAAGAGTTCTTTTTTTTTAATTTACTCCCTTCAGGTAAAGCTATGTGTTACAAAATATGGTCATTTCCTCTCAAGATAAGTGCCTCTATTTTACAGATTACCAGAGAATCCACAAATAAACCCAGTGTATTGCTAGCTTTTCTCAGAAGCCAGAGAATCTGAAGCTTCACAAAATAGAAAAGTACAAAAGACCCACCAGGGCACTGCTGTAGGTTCATTCTCAGCAGATTTGATTGCTCACAATAGAAACCAAGGAGGAACTGGCTGGAGATAGACTTCTGCCTTCTCCCATGACCTCCATGCCACTAAATATGGACACAACTTAGGAGGCAATGATACATCAAGATATTTCATTGATAATTGATCTTTGTTTTCAAGTCAGAGTCCTACCCAATCAAACAATCACAGAAAATTTTTGCAGATCAAAAAAAAAGTTTATTACCTGTAACACTAGCAGAGAGCTCTGGTAACTAAAGAAAAGGATTAGATCACCTGACCCACCCAAACTATCCTGGAATTGTGAGAGTTCTTATTTTACCACATTTCATCTAAGAATGATGGGAAAGAAAAATTATTTGCTGAAAAATAATTTACAAGAAAGGCCCAGACCAAACCAAAACAGGAAATTAGTGAGATTAATTTTCTCACCTTCAAGTGATTGTTGCAGATGTTTTCACAAGTCTCAGGACATCTGCTCTTCATCAATTCTAGTAAATACATGGTGTCGCCATCAAGCTCGATATTACCTTCGTATTTACAACCTGGCAGCTTTCAACTTGTTTTTCTCCTCCCGCTTTACTTCCGCAATTTTAATCCACGAGGAATTAATTATCCCAGACATCTTTTGTTCTATGGTGGCAGAGATAAACTCTTTTAATTCAAGGCATCAAAGATGAAGAACTTCACGGTCTGTTATAAGCAGAAAAAGAAGCAAAGGAGTGCTACTTTTCTTAACCATCTATTTTGTTTGAGGGTTAGGTTTAGTTTTTTATTAAATCTGATATTTATTTGCTTCAACAGATTAAGCACTTGGCCTTTAATTCAGGCCAAATATCCATTCATTCCTGGAAGCAGTTTAAAGAACCAAGAATTGTTTGTTAAATCAGTCCTCAACGTATTAGCTGTCTTAGACTTCAGTGAAACCTGGTTAGGATGGGTTATAATAATAATTTCATCTTTGGAGTTCCTTAATATTCAGATATTAAAGAAATGTTTCTGAACAGAAGACCTTTTATTTAAAAACAATTAAAATCACAGATACTGGAAAATTTACTTGCAAATTTTCATAAGCAGTTCACACCTAACTTTAAAAACTCAAGGTATTATAAAGATCGTTAAAAATCTGAGTATAAGAAATAAGTTTAATTTAAATGAGAAAAGGGTTTTACACAAGGAATGTAAATATAATAAGAGAAATTTTTGCCTTTTCTTTTTATGATTTAAATAAAAATACTAAGTATGAGGGAAGAAGTATGTCTATGTGTTGATATGTAAATATAATAGCAAATGTGTTATTTAATTTACCCAATATGAATAAGTGCTTTTGTCTTCCATGTTCCTGTAGGATCTCTTAGGTCAATGTCAGCTCTGGCCTTAAAATGGCCTCTTAAAATCCTGTCTCCCCTTCCTCCAAGAGCAGGTGCATGAAATAAGCCAGCAGGCAGTCAATTTGAAATTACACTTGTGTGTCCTAAATCATGACAGTCGGTCTTGAAGAGAAAGAAGAAAGCACAGATGTCTTTTCACCGAAGGACCTATCTCCGTGGAAAGAAAGGGAGGGGGAGGAAGGCAGGAAATCTCAGAGACACAACACATTCCTGGTTTGTCCGACTGAGCAATCCCACAGACCTTCTTTGTATCTCACAGAATGGAGACCAGACTCTCACAGGCGTCCTGACCAGGACAGGGGCTGCAGAGCCTCAGCAGTTCTCTGTGTTCACCCTGTTCTCCTGAAATGACAAAACATTAACATCATTTTATGTCTGATCATTATGAATCTCATTTCCTGGGTAAGGAAGGAAACACTTTATGCTGTCGAGAGAGGAAGAAGGAAATCCTGCTGAGTCGTGCATGTGGGCCACCCTGGGACCATGGCCTAGAAAGCAGGGTCCAGCACTGTTTTCCTTCTACATGCTCCGATTCTCACTGCTTTTGTATCCTCAGATAAGCTCAGCAACTTCCCTAGAGTGAACATTTGAACAACCTTTCAAGGAAGTTATTTATAGAAATAGAAATGCAATTGGAACATCGAGGTTGTGCACCTGCATATTTTTCCATCTTAAAATGTAAACCAGGGTATTTCCTACAATATGCTGCTGATTTCTGTTTTATTTTAGTCTTTTAGTTTTCCAGTATGTTTTATCTTTTTGAAAAGTACCGGAAAACAAAATGAAAATAAAAACTGCACATAACCTTTCCTCTTTTTTAAAGAACACAATCTAGAAGGGAAAGCCTCAGTCTTTGCCAGTCCCCATACAACAAGGTTACCATTGCACACTTTGGATCCTTAGCTTTCCCAGTGTTTTATTTCTTCTGTATAAGAATATTTATGTTTATATGTAAGGATGCATACACATCTATTAATATTCATATTCACATTTACTTTACCTAATTTCAGTATGTGCAGAAGCTTTAGAAAATGTTTTATGTGCATAAGCCATTCTAATAAAAATGCACATTTATACTTTATTATTTAAATAATAATTTTCACAATGGCATATGTTTAAATAGCTATCTAAGAAGAAATGTGCACTTACGTTACCTAATATCTTTTCCACCAAAGCTTGTGAGACAAATAGAAGCTAACATGAAATTGCTTCATTCAATAACAGTTCACAACTTTTTTCTCGAAAGCAATAAAATCAATTATTTGCTCTTAAAAATCTTATAGCACTTTTTCTTAGTTTAAAAAAAGACAAATTGTGCTACACTGTACAATGCAATATTATTCAGTTATAAAATGAAACGTACTCTGAAGCAATTAAAATGCAGATTGTTAAATGAGAGAAGCAAGTCTGCAAAGCTACCTACTGTCCTATTGCAACTTCATAATATTTTAGAAATGGAAAAACCGTTCGAACATTAAAACTGTCAGTGCTTGCCAGGGACTCAGGAGCGAGGGGGAAGGAGAATTAGATATATAGGCATAATATATGGTACTTTTAGGGCAGCGAAGCTCCTCTTTGTGATACTTTCATGGTGGTTACAGGACATTGCGCATTTGTCAAAACTTGTAGACTATACAACACAAGGAATACATTTGCAGCAAAAGTGTTTTTAGTTAATACCAATCGATTGGAGTTAAATTTAAATCTAAAATGTCTCCCAGAAATCTTATATGTCTTAAAGGTGAATGGATTATGAAGGCGCTGTACTCTTCCGCATATTCATTCACTGATGAGTACAATAACTGACGTAACCATTCAAGGTGGCTCCTGGTTGGAAGAGGGTCATGGCAGGCTGTGACCTGGCAGATGTGTTCTTCTCTGCAGCCTCTGTGTTCTCTGCCTGGTTTCCAGGTGCCATGAGGCGAATAGCTTTCCTCTGCCATGCCCTTTTACCATGACGTTTCTGCCCTGGAGCCAGCTGAACATGTGTGCACTTAAACCATGAGCCAAAATAAACCTCCCTTCCGTTAAATTGTGGGTGTTAGGTATTTTGCCCCGGGGATGAGAAAGTAATTAAGACAATTGATCATTGAGTTTTAGTAAGGGTGCCACACTAAGCAAGATGTTAATGATAGGAGAAACTGTATGTGAAGGGGGATTAATAGGCAAACTTTCTTTGCTTTCCGTCCAAGTTTTCTGTGAATTTAAAGCACTCTCAAAAATATAGTACACTAATTTTAAAATGAAAGAAATAGAAAAGCAGCTTTAAAGTGAAGTGCTGGATTCCTGCAAGCATATTGTTCACTACTATTTGCTACAAATAAATCATTCCCCCATTTATAATTATCTAATTGAACTATTGATTATCTGTTTTCTATCAAAATTTTTTACAATAGCTTATTTTTATGGGGAGGTATTAGTGATTGAATGCAGGGCCTCTCACATGCTAAATACATTCTGTACTGTAGCTCAGCTACATCTTCAGCAGCCCTATTATAATAGTTTTTGAAAATAATTCTCTTTGGGATTATATTTTTTTAAGAAGGAAAAAAAAAAAAACAGAAGGAAATTATTCCTGAACCAATTCACGAAACTGCTTGAAATTTGTAAAGATAAAATAGGAAAAGAGAAAGCATTCATTATACTTAAAGAGGCCTTGGGTTGAGTTAAGGTGGCTTTTCATTTCAGGGCCTTGACATCAGCTTTGTCGTATTTATTACATAGACATTAAACTAGACCGTCCAGTTTAAAGTCTGCACGTTTGAGCCAAAACACTTCAGACAGACAGCATATTGGTAATCTCTCTGCTTGTCGAGGACTATTGCTGAAATCTAGATTGTAATGACGGGCTCAGGCATGTCTGAACTGGTGTCAGAAAACAGACCTAGCTCCCACCTGTGCCTTTATATAAATAAACATTGCAGGAGATAAGAGCCAGGAGTAAGATACCAGGAGTTGAAGTGCAGCAAAGGTTGCACTTTAAGAGAACTGTCAAGTACGTAGGGGACTGAGCTGGTGTACTCCTAAAACAGGGATTCAGGAAAATATTCCTTAATATAAACCATCTGAGAATAACACGGAGAACCTCCCGTAGACTCCTGCAAGTGGCAGAACTCAAACATAAATATCTGATTTGCAAACTGCATCTTTCCATTCCTATCCCTTTTCTAGGATGATGTGTTCTATTCTCAACGCTCTAGCACCATCCGTGTCAGCCTAGCACAATTTCCTAAGTGGGGTGAACAAAATAGGCAAGATTTCTAATTAACAAAACGTTGGCTATGGAACTTTTGCTGAAAATCAAATTTCAACTTAATAGAGAGTATTTTACTTTTTGTCTAAGTTTATTTAAAATTAGGAAATGCCACGACATAAAAACATCCGGCTGGGGATTTAGGTCAAGGGGTTCCACCACCTGTGTCTCAAGCACAAGATCCTGAGTTTGGTCCCTGGTACCAAAAAAAAAAAAAAATTGCAAAGACATAAAAACATCTTAAATGTCTATCAGTGAATGTTAAGAAACACAAGTGTAGTAAATATATGCAATAGGGCCAGAGATTTAGCTCAGCGGTTCGGTGGCCTGCCTTGCAAGCACAAGGACCCGAGTTCAATCCCCTGTACA
>NW_022900915.1:30810767-30829973 GCF_012274545.1 Fukomys damarensis | reverse complement strand
TATATACACATGCAATCGAATGTATTAATGTAGAAGAAGGACATTCTGCAGTGCGACATCCCTTGTTGTGAGATAATCCAGTCACAGCAAAACAAATAGTGTATGATTCCACTGGCATGGGATACCTAAAAGGCAAACTCACAGAAGCTGAGGCTATAATGATGCTCACCAGGCTCCAAAGGAGCAGGGGGGAATGAATTTAAGGGCTGTTATTGCTCACTTAGGTAAGATGAGTAAGTCTTAGAGACTCACTCCGCAGCATAGTATAGTCAATAATACCCAGCAATAATGTACATTAGTTAGAGGGTAGGTTTCAAGTTAGGTCTTCTTACCACAATAAAGTAAAATGTTTTAAAATGCAAATATGAAATGACTTTGCAAACAACGGAACTGTGCCGCCGCTGTGCTTGGGACACACGCCTCTGGGGATGACGGTGGTGCTGCTCTCCACATTCCCAGCAATCAGATGATCAGCTGTCTTCCTAGGTACAACAGTAATGATTCCCGAGTTCCTATTCATTAACTTGGGGAATCTCCTTTGCCTTATCATTTTGGGACAGCAAGTTGTTGTTTTTGGTTTGGTTTGGTTTTGTATTTCTAAAAATCCCAGAATCAGTAAAAACGTAGTGGTATGGTTTGGGTGCCCCCAGGATTCATGTGTTGGAGACTTAATCTCCAGTGTGACAGCGCTGAAAGGTGGGGCTGACTGCAGAGGGCTGGGCTGCGGGAGCAGAGCTCTCAGGAATAGATTAATGCTCCTGTAAAAGCGGCTCTCGGGTAGGTTTTCTCTCTTACTCCTTTTACCCTTCTGCCCTCCTCCATGTGATGACACAGCCAGAAGACCCTCATCACTGCCAGCACCTTGGTCTTAGACTTCCCAGACTCCAAAACTCTTAGTCAATCAATTTCCATCCATTATCAATTACCCAATCTCAGATATTCTGTCGGAACAGCACAGAATAGAACAAGACAAGCAGGTACTACAGAAAAATGTTAACAATTGGCAATCACGCAAAAATGCTAACATAGGCTTTCAGGGCCACTCAAATTTTTTTTTCAGTCATAACCAATTTTCATTTAATTCTTCTGTAGACCCTCAATTTAATTATTATTTTTTAAATCCTACCCTTAACAAACTTAGACCCAGTTCTGGCAGAGACTTTAGAGATGAATATAAATCTGATCAATACTTTCTAAACCAGAATTTGTCATTCACAGCACTATTAATATGGTGAGCTGTATAACTCCATGCTGTGTGAGACCATCCTATGCATTACTTTCCTGGCCTCTACCCAAAGCTAGGAGTATGTTACACTTGTGTGACAAGCCACGATATGCTCAAATACTCAGACATTTCCCCCGGCAGGCAGGATGACTTGGGTTAAAAAATATTGTGGAAAACCTTCTTCAAGTATTTTCATTCAGAATTTTCTTGCACAGATATGGCAATAGGAAAATTGCTATTGGGAGACGATTCCAATTAAACAGCTATGACCTTGAGCTGTACTCTGATCAAGATGACTGAAGTGTCATTTGGACCTCTGCCCTTCTCGGCCCACCGCCAATACTTCCACCCAAAACACCACTCATCTTCCAAGACCCAGATCAAAGGCAAGATCTTTGCAAAGCCCTTCTTGACTTCTTAGTAAAAGTGTGAAAGTGGGCTGGGGCTTTAGCTCAGTGACACCACTCCTGACTTCAATCCCTGGTACAAAAAAAAAAAAAATGTAAAAGTGACTGCTCTCCTGAGTCTCCTTCTTTCCTTCTGTTCTCCCTTCCTCACTGTCATTCACTAAAAATATATTTAATAAACTCCTGCTATGTGCCAGACACTGTTTTAAATTCTGGAGTTAAAGTACCGAACAAAACAGACCAAATTAAAAAAAAAACCAAAAAACCCTCTCGGTTTATAGTTTATAATGAAGACGGAGAGTGACAATTATTAAGATAATGATAAATTCTAAGAGAAAATAAAATGAAAAGTAGAAGCACTGATGTTTTCTTTTTTTTAATCTCAAAGCCTTCCTGAGTGGGTTCTGTTTGGAGAAAGACAGGAAAAAGGGGAGGAGTAACAGGGTGAGCACACGGAAAACCAACCAGACTAAAAGAGCAGCCTGGTACCTGAAGGATTTCTCCTTGCTCCACTCTTTCCTGTCCTTCACACTGCAGTTTGTTGGGGTTATTCAGGTCATACTTGATACATGCTTGGTTAATATGCTTGTCCAGTGAAGACAAATATCTAAAAAATACCTCTCCAAAGGCTGGAGTTGTAGCTGAGTGGTAGAAGGCTTGCCTAGTGAACACAAAGCCCTGGACATCCCCTCAGACATACTACACACACACACACACACACACACACACACACACACACACACACACACACACACACAATTCCAGATACAGTAATCAGTAGGTTTTAGTTCAGATTTTAAAATTGGAGGCTGTATGAAAACATCTAAATATGAGTGTTGTAATTCTTATGGAACTTTTAGTCTACAAGTACTAGTTTATGTTTCTATCTGTCTGACAAGCTAGCTGTGTAACTACAGCATGTATTGCTGTATCTGCTATAAGCAAATCAGAGTGGAATAAAGTAGGATTCTGGATATAAGGTTAAAGGTTTTTGTTTGTTTGTGTTTTTTCTACAAATACCTGGCATAAACACTTTGCCAGGCTGTTATGACGTGTGGTCTTCTGGACTAAGTTGACCTTCTCCCGGGGCTGTCTAGCTCTGCAGAGAGACAGCATCTTGCTACTTAGCACACGGGATGACCTAGTGTTTATTGTTTCCTCTTTGTCTCGAAGGATCACGAATACTTCTGAAAACTCCTCAGCCTTTTCATCTGTGACTGCAGAGTTAACTGTACAGATGAATCATCTTTCTGAAATATTCACGCTCATGTATTCACCACACAATGCTGTTTCCTCCTAGGATCTGGCTTTCCTTTCTCTTCACATGAGCCTGGGAGAATTCTCCTTCCCTGTGCTTTCAGGCCTCTGCCTCGTGTGTAGCTGTTTCCCATCTGCCTGTCTCATGGCCGTGAGAGGGATGTTGCTTCCTGTGCCTCTGATCAGAGAGGGTGTTCCAGCTATGACTAAGGCAAAGGCAGGAACCCTGACATCCATCCTATGCCACTTAATTTTCATGGTTTAGGCTGCAGCAACCCAGGGGTTTGTATTCCCAGTGAGTGCAAAGCTCAGCAGGAAACTGATGTTACACTCAGTCTGGAATGTTCGTTAATGAATTTAAGAAAGGAAATATTTGCAAGGATGTAATTAAGGGGTAAAGTGATCACAAATGGGAGGAAAGGACTGCAAACATGAGGAGGGTCAGCCTGAAGGGCCAGCGAGAAAGCACTCGTGGCAAGTTGGAGAAGGCTGACAGATGGGAGCTGCAGCCTTCAGTCTCCAGCTCGTGCTAACCACCTGCAGGGAAGAGGCAGGCTCACTCTCCATCCAGCCTTGGTCTTCACTGCACGCTGCCTTCCTTGCTCTGTGCTCTAGGAAGCCTGCGGGAGCTCTGCATAAACTAGGTCTGCAGTAGGCAGAGCCCAGGGGTACAGAGCAGCACAGCATGAGAGTAGTGAGTGGCAGATATTCAGCACCTCCTTCTCGTCTCACACACACATATACAGGTGGAGTTCCCAGCCCACAGTACTCATAAATTGTGATATTATAAATTATTGGAGCTAGCTAGGACCTTAATATTCATTTAATCAGAAAAATCCTCTAGCACATGAAGAAATTGAATACTTGCTATCATACAGTGCCAGATCGAAGACAAGAAAACAGATGCCTTAATCTACAATTCAAGGATATTCTCATTTTAAAGGAACACAGAAATTTAAAATGACCTTCTTAAAATATAAGGTGTGTGATATCATGTGTACTGTGTGCATGTTCCTTCCTTTCTCTCCAAACAATTAGAGAAATAGATATAAATATTTATCAAACAATGGTCAGAGCACATAGATGACATTTTAGAAGATGTCTCCAAAAATATTCAGGCAGAATAGCAAAAGTTTTGTCTATTTTCACTTAGTTGACCATAGGAATTGGACTTGACAGTTTTATACTAAAGATTTCTAGATATAAACATATTTTATTTCATTTTGTTCAGTTGAATATTTTAATATTTCATATTCGATTCATATTTCTAATAAGCTCCTCTCATAATATATTTAAAGTTATTTTTGTCACACTTTTTTCTGTCTCTATATCAAAAATCTTTGACTTGACTGTAATGACTATGTAATGTTTAGGAGTCTGACTTGTTTGTTAATAATAGTGTGTTATTTGCTACCACTTATGAAGAATTATTGCTATGTAAATACTTTTCAGATCACTTAAAAATTACCACACTAAGCACTACATTTTTGTATGTTTAAGTTGCCTGAAGGAGTGGAAATATCTGTGAATTGTGTTACAAATTACCTTGTCTACTTATACTAAAATATACTTTAAATAATGGAACCTTTCCCTGGGAACACATATAGTTGTTATTGTAACTGTTAGTTCTTATACTAACCTATTTCCAATTCCCTTCAAAGTAGAGGAGAAGAGCTATTTTTATCTACAGGAAATAATGCCAGGTTGTGTTTTTGAATGTGTTATTATCTACATTCTCTAGATTTTTTACCTCTTTAGTCACTTCTACTCAAGTCTTATTGTCAAGCTCCTTAATTTTTGTGTCACCTCCTTCACAAATGAATTCTACTCAATGCAATGAGGTATTTATTCAGTCAACAGATTTATTGTCTATTTTCTAAGAAAACTTCAAGGAGGCAAATGCAGTCAACCTAAGTGAACTTTTCAATAAAACTGTCCAAAGATAAAATGAACGACCTTGTGGTGGTGTGAACGGCCTATCGTAGAGTGTGTTTAAGAGTTCACTGTGCTGGGTGACCACACGGAAGGGCGTCAGTGAGATACTGTAGCACCACAATGGTAAACCTTCATCAGAAAGCCAAGTTCATGACACTTTGCTTTTATGAGCTGTTCTAACCTTGGCTGTCATCGGATGTGCCCATTCTTGCGACTGAAGACTTAGCTGTCTTTAATTGGTGTTGATGATGTCTAAAGCAGAAGTGTGAGATTTCGTATTGCTCGACTTTCAGCTATTTCGAGGAGCAGTGGCTAACCCTGTGTGAAGAGTGAAATGATAATATATGCCTGTCCTTCAAGAAATGCTTCAAGTACTTTACTCTGCTAGTAATTCTTGATAGGCTTAGTCAGTAATCAACACTATCATAAAGGAACAAAATCAAGTGTTTTTATTTGATTCACATCTAAGTTAAAATCCAGTCTAGAGAAAACAATTATATAATATCTGAGCTCCTCTATAAAGATGTGATTATCTGCAAGAATATCATAGGCTTCCATTTTCTGTTTGAAGATGCAACTATTTCCCCCTTTGGGGAGAAAATGTTTGGTGTAAGAAGCTATAAGGTCATACATTGGATTCGGAGTAGTTTACTTTACTTCATATTGGTGGAGTACGTGTCACAGCCTAGACAATAACTCTTCTTTATCCTGGCATAGAATATTCATTTGTGAACAAAATGGGCAAAATTTTCTATCCTCAAGACGTGTAGAGCTGGCAGGTGTGCAGAGAATAAGTGAAATAAATAAGGCACACATGTGTAAATACCGAATAGTCTCTCTGGTGTGAATAACCTGCAATAATACAGAAGATCCTAATAAGATTACTGACATTTAGAAATGGAAAGAAAGGAGCTAAAGGTGTAGGGAAGGTGGGATGTGTAGGGGAAGGGTAATAAGGGAAAAGAAAAAAATGTGAGAGAATGAAAAGGTGGAAATAAAGTGTTTGTAGATGGGGAGGGGAGGAGGGGGTGAAGGGAGGGCAGAGGTAAGGGGAAAAAATGAGAACCAAGACTTGTCATGTAGAGGTACAAGATCCCAACAATAAATGTAACTGTACTGTATCCCTAAAATGTACCAATAAACTCAATTAAAGCTGAAAAAAAAAGAAATTGTTTTAAATATAGCATTCAAAATATAGTAGTAAGTCTGGAGCAGGATGGGGACACACATGCACTGAATTTTTAGTTAAGCCAGCCAGGGAAGGGCTCACCTTTTGAGGAAGAACCTAATGAAATGAAGGAGTTAGCTCTGTGTATATTTCTTAACCATGTTTTTTAAAAAAATTAATAGTACATATTTGTAGTATATGATTATTACATTCACCGGAGAAAGTTGGTACATGTACATAACGCATCTTAACCCTTTCTACCTCTGCTTCCCCTTCCCTTCCTACCCTGTCCCTCCATTTTGGACAAGAGCTTTGACACAAAATGGAGACAAAGTGTGAAGCCCTAGACACAGTCCTGCCTGGGTACTTGAGTGGAGCTAAACCCCAGTAGGCTTGGTACACAGTAAGCCAAGCAGCAAATCATGGCCAATAATGTATCATTTCCTAGGTTACAGTGTAAACATTGGCTTTTCCACAGTGGGAGACAGGGAGCCACTGAGGATTTTTTTTTTTTTTTTTTAGAGAGAGAGAGAAATGATATAGTTTGGTTTATGTATATCACTCTAGTTGCTGTGCTAGAATAAGCTGATGAAAACAAATATGACTAAAGAGAAAATCCCAGCCAGTAGATGCAGTGTCTCATGAGTGGGGTGATTGTATTTGGAAAGGGACACAGCAGTGGGGGATGTGAGAAATCACTGGATTATTCCAGACATAGTTGCAAGGCACTAATGATAGATCCAGTGAGATAAAGGTGCTAAAGAGGGTTCAAAGATGACACCAGGGTTAGCTCAAAACTCATGGCAATCTAAGGCGTAGTCTGACTGACACTAAATGGCCTATCACTTGGCCACACCTGAGGACCCCCATATACAAGCCATCATGTTATTTGATAACAAAGTGCAAAACAAAATTATCTAATGCATATGGCACATGCTCAATGGGGAGAAACAGAAACGATAATGACTAAAAGGAAGATTTGTGATGAAGCAAAATGATAGCTGATATTTGCCTTTACCTGTAATTCTGAACATTGCTACCTAGTGAAAACATTAGGCTAAAATTACTGCTCATTTCCAAGTGTTTCCCCACAGATTGGAATTCTACTTTCTACTTCTCAGCATACCATATCTATGTCTACCTGATAGAAATAAAATATATTTCATTGAAAATTTGCGCATGCTCTAGAATAGATCATAGCATGCACAAAACAGTGCACTATGCATGTTCTGGATTGATGATTAACTTTGAGAAGAACTTATAATTGTCAAATTTGTGTTGCATGGCTTATACCAAGACATTTTTAAAATAAAAGCATTTGCAAGGTGATTTAGGCAGTACTTAGGTAGACTCTATTGGTAAAATATTCAGAAGGGTTGTATTGGAAGGTGTCCAAGAGGGGAAATTATCCTTTTAACCTAACTTATTGAACTGATCTTTTTAATAAGATGTTGCAATTGCGTTCTATTTCCTGTCTCTGTGTGAAGATTTATCTTAGTGAACTTGGTGGGATGATTTTTGGAGTAAGAGTCATTTTGAAGCAATTTCATTGAAATGAGCTATGCAGTGATGATCACTTATTTCTCGTTCTTGCCGACAAATATATGAGTCCTTAATTTACTGAAAGATTAGTCAATTTTCTCCCTCAGCACAACCTATTATTATGGGGAAAACTTTTCTAAAATGCTCAGTGATCTCAAGCTTCCCTATAATATAATGCTGCAACACTGAACTACAGGACTTCCCCACTGGAGGAAGTAGACCCTCTCTTTTTCTTTGCTTTTGTCTGCTAATACTCTGCTGGTTATTAATGGCCTCCTTGAAATAATGGTGACCTCTCAACCTCTTCCAGAAGATGTAGTCAAATAATGACAAAAACAAACATCAGGGGTATAATTGGATTTTACATACGAACCATCTGAGTATCAACTACTTTGAAAGATTCTAGAGCCAGAAACTTCTGGAAAAAAAAGAAAGAAAGAAATGCAAACATATGGTATGATCAGTGAGATGGTAACATTGGTCTAAATGAGATTAATTTATAATTGTACCATAAAGTTCTGTTTATTTTTCTTTACGTCACTGTTTTTGTTCTTACCTAAAATTTTTTTGAATATTCACTCCTGAGGCCCAGGAGTTAAAAGGGATTCACTTTTTCCATTATTTTCAACTGTGTCACTAAAACACTATTTTGATATTTCTCCTTGGTGGGGGAGAGTTAATCTATCTTCTCCAAGTTAAAGTGAAAACAGAAGATAAGACAGAGGCTGCTCCCTGATCCTTTTAGAGGTCCCTTTTTTCTCACTCTTCTTCATAAATGTGAATCAAAAGCTTTTCTTAAGAACAATTTCTTATATATGTTCCCTGCTGTGAAGTGTCCAAAGGGAATATGTACTGATATCCTACGTAATAGGAGGTATTTTGCTACATACTGTGGAATATGGAAAAGTATTGAAACGTCTCCGACCCTTAGATAACTCCAATCTGTTGGGAAGCCCTAAAAAATAAGTAAATAAGTAAACTATAAAGACAGTCTTGCCGTAGGTCTAAGTAAAATGAAATCCAAGAAGAATGTTAAAGGAGTATTTCTATTATTCTTCATTAATCTGGAATGTATTTATTAAATAAGATTATTCTTATCCTGTAGGATCGTAACATATCTAGAAAGCATTATATGGTTAACACACTGTCACATTTGATGTACACAGTACTCCTTTGCTCTCTTTAGCATATATGTTGCTGTCTTTATTTGACATATAAAGAAACTGAGCCACAGAAAGTTATTTGCAGAATGGCTATTGTAGAAATTAATTCTACTGCATCCAGGTCTGTGCATTGTTATGGTAGGTGGCGAATTGTTCCTCCTAGGACTCAAACTGCACACTTCTTACCTTTCCCCTGTAAGTTTTTAATGATTGGAATTTGAAACAACTCTTATTAGACTCATTGGCCTGATTTCCTGGTAAAGACATTCAGAGGCTGATACACACCTGCAAACGTTTTGCTGAGGAGTGCCCTTGGGAAGAATGTCCTTTAGGGAATGCAAGAAGAAACTGATCAGGAGAAGAAGTTGATTTAAATGTCATTGCCACCGGATTCTTGATGCCCCTTCTTCAAAGTTGTTCACCACTGAGTCATGGACACTGGCCTGTATGCTATCCTATCGGCCTGTCGTTTAAGGAAACTCCCTTCAGGGAGTACTGTTCCCAAAGGGCCATCAGCTGTGCCCCGCTGGCAGCCTGTCAGCCACTGAGTGAACCTTTCAGATGTGGTGGTCCAGGTGTGCATCACAGCCTCAGACAGAGCTAGTCAGGAGAAGCAACATCATGCCGCGACAGCAAATTAAACTGAAAAATGTGCTAACTTCACACAACGTGGTTTATTTCTTGCTCGCAAGACATATCTATCACAGGCTTCAATCCTCCGGGGAGTGAATCAGTGATCCGCGCTGCTCTGTTTGTGTCTTCACCATTCCCCCATGTGGCCTTCACGGCTGCTCAAGCGCTTTCCACTGCCTCACCTGCTCACACCTTACAGGTCAGAATTCAGCGCATGACTTTAGGAGCCTGGGAAGGAGAGGAGAGCCAGATGTGGGCTGGGACCGCAGATAAATCCAAATACTTTCTTGGGATACCAGGACAATTTACATTCAAACTTCAGCTAATCCATGATAAGCACTTAAGTACTTACTGATCACACTTAAACACAGGTCCTATATTAGGATCGGTGGCAAGTGATATATATATAGCAGAACAATACAGCTTTAAAAGTCTATAAGAGAGGAAGGAAAATCCTGTCTTCAATAAAAGAAAGTAACTCAAGATTACATAGAATTAAGCATTAAATTGTGACTTGATTTTAAGTGGTTAAAAAAATACAGATCAAAGATATCAAGGGCAGGGGATTTAGCTCAGTTGTGCCACTGCCTGCCTTGCATGCACAAGGTCCTAAGTTCGATCCCCAGTACCTAAATAAATAAATACATACATACATAAAAGATAACAAAAATGGGAAAGTCAGAATAGACTTTAAAAATAGAAATAAATTGAGTTGAATCCTTAAAAATTATAAAACTTATGAAAAGAAGAGAAATTTGCCTCCACAGTTAGAAAAAGATCTACTGTATAAACCCCTGGTTTTAATCCCCTACCCCCAAAAATCCACCTCCTCACCTGCTATGGTTTGAACTTTCCCTCCACAACTGCTGTTGCTAGAATGGCATTGCCAATATGATGGTACCAGGAGGTGAGATCTTTAAGAGGCAACTACAGCGTGATACCTCCACCCCCACGAGTGAATTAATGCCATTTTCACAGGAATGTGTATTATCGCAAGAGTGGTGTCCTCACACAGACTGAGACACAATTTGCTGAGTAGCAAAAATTGTTGAGCTGAAAATGGGATGTAGCAAAAAGCACTTGCTAAAGTTGTCTGCTGAACTAAATTCCTCCTGTTTTAACCTAACTTCATCAATGTCAAGAGTGCATCTAGGTCCCTTATACCACCGAATTGCACCAGGGAAGCAATTCCTGGTGTTACTTCCATTCCTCTGTCCCACTTCCCTGAGGGTCCCCAAGACAGTAAGCTTTTCAATACACTCACCCCAGAATATGTAGTAAAACTTCACCAGTTTTGTTGAGGAAAGAGAATAAAATTGTACATCTGCTGATCCAGGTGTGCCCAAGGCAACAAATTGGGACAGTTTTATCCCAATTTTATATATGATAACACTGATGTTTAGTGAGATTAAATTGCTTTTCCTAAGGTTACAGGTTGGTTACACTGCTTGTTCCAGAAGAAATTCAAACATATTTGGCTGTTGCTAAGAGTTATCTTTTTTACTATCGAATCCCACAATAGTCAATAATTTTATCAACCTTTGCAGGATCACAGCTTTGCTTCAGAATTTTTATAAGGTGAAGCTTACTTTGAATTTTAAAGTAGGTTAATTGCTAACATTCCTAGTAGAGCCTTTCCTATTGCATCTGCACTGTCTGGCTTGCCTGGGCCACGGTCTCTTGGACACCGTATCAGGGAATCACAAACGTAATTCACTATGTGGTTGTCAACATTGGATTTGCACTGGTAATCTGTAAGAAATTATTCCAAGACCACCCAATATGTTGAACTAATCCTCCAGTTGTTCCTGACCTGAGTGTCACTCACACCAGTGACAGTAAGGGAAAATATACTGAGTTCCATTCTCATGCTGCTGGACAATGCTGTTCCTCTTGTATACTTTGAAAACACATGCTCTAAAAGCATCTGCCCATACTGCTATGCAACAGCAGTTCTCAATGGACCATGCTTGAGATGAATGGAAACACAGGATGTGTCTATCACATCTCGAAAGGCACTAGAGATTAATGAGACCAGATGTTCCTAGGAGTTGTGTGGAAGGAACAATGAAATGCTTCTCTATTCTTGCTTTGAATGTTTTTTCCTCTCTTCTTTTCTAGAACAAACTGCATAATGTAATTTAGTCCATAAGCAAAGCACCTCCATATAATTCAAAATGTGTTACATTCAAGTTGCTAGGTGACCAGATAAACAATCTGGGACTACGGAAGGAAATTCCAATGATCTGTCTTCATCAGTTCAATAAATAAATAATAAGCAGAGAAGATGAGCAATTAACAATTTTTAAAAAAGAATATTCCCAGTGATGAATGTGATCATTATGTATATCTAAAATGTACCAATAAAACAAATAAGAAAATAAAAATTAAATAAAAAGGAATTTCGCTCAGTGGTACTGATGCCTGAGATTTAGCTCAGTGGTACTGATGCCTGCCTTGCAAGCACAAAGTCCTGTGTTCCATCCCAAGTACCACAACAATAATTTAAGAGAAGAAATGATGCACATGATACTCGGCAAAAATTGTAAATTTTGATAGCACTGTATGTAATGGAGAGTAGGCCAGCAATAAATGACTACTGAAAAGGAATTTGAATTTTGAGCTAAAATTTTAAAATGATCAACTCACATCCAGAGCACTGATTTTCGTCTCCACAGACCTGTGTTACTAAATGCCCCTGTGGGTGGCCCTGCCCTTAAGAAGTCAACCTGTCCTGAAATCCCCCATGATGGGTATCTAATTCCTGAAGGCCTAGCTCCATCCAAAGCAAAGCGACACCCAAAGGGCTGGTTCAGGGAAGCTATCAACACTTGCATTTCAGCCCCCTGCACATCTCAGAAGCCAAAGGGAAGAACAGCAGATAAAGAGGAAATGGAGTCACCTCTCTCACATGATCGAAATCCTCTCTGTGGTAATCACCAGGCAGCTGCTGGGGAAAGGAGCATTTAATCTAAATGTAAAACAGAACGTACTGTTGACTGCCCAGGCTTCAATCCACTGAAGGGAAACATGTCATCCTCTTACCTTCCCTTCCCTGGAAATGAATCAGTGTGTTCGGCTTTGAACCTCATCAGCACACCCCTGTTTTCACTTTCCCCACAAATAGATAAGACGACTGTAATTCTGACTGAGAATGAACACCCTGCAGACACAATGACTTGTGGCAGATAATGAAATTGGTTCCAAAAGTGTGATGTGAGGGATGCAAACAGTCAATCTGCAAAATAAAATTTCTTCAGGCACAGGGCTCCTCAGCAAGCACACACATTAAACAGTTCATGCCCAAGACAATGCCAACTCAGGTGAACAGCTCAAATGAGGTCAGCTGTTAGTGTCATTATGATAGTTGCATCAAAATGGAGGAAAAGACTCAGGAAAAAGGCTTAATTTTTCCTTGTGAAGAAGTTTAGGGGGATCAAGAACTAGAAAGGGAAGCTAAGTCTGCACTTCAGAGAGCAATGCCTGAGGGACAACACTTCCACAGTAATGCCAAGAAATTCATCCGCTCTCTCTGGAAACTGAACTTCATATCTAAAAAATGTTGCTTTTCTATGATACCATGAGAAATAAATCACTAAATACTTTCTATATTCTGTCTCTTCTCTGCAATAATTAAAGTTTTATTTGAAGCAGAGAGAAAACTCCAGTCCCAAAGATTCCTTTCATGGTACTCTATCAATAACACAAGCATGGCATCCCCCTCCACCTGTCTGAGATCTGACTAGTAATGTTGAAAAGAATCGAATGGATGTGCTAGGCTCAACTCCTCCTCCCTTCTGGGCCTATCTAGGGCTGACAGAATGGATACTTAGCTCTGATTCTCACACTAGTAATCTTGCCTGGCCCAGATCTGTCAAAAAGAGAGGTACAATGTGTGTTGCAGCATTGTGAAAACATTTCCTTCTACTCCTTCTCTGATTCTTAGTCTAGCTCTGACCCCTGACCTTTATAACCTCTGTCTCTCTGCATTCCCCTATCTGACTTGTTTTCCAGCGAGCATTTATTGTACCTTCAGGGTCAGGCTTATCATAGACCATTACCCTAGTCTAGAATCTGTGACTGGTCAGAGTGGCGCAGTCCTGGGGTACAGTACTAGGAAATTCCCTTGCTTTTACACTAAGCTTGTCATACATCTTACCTTTATTGATAATATAACTAATACTTAAGTGTCTCATCTGCCTTATTCCTTGCCTCATTTTCCAATTAATAGCACTGTTTGAGAAGTATACTTTTTAATTAAAATCTCAAGAGTTATATTTTTCTTTAAAAAAAGAAAAACAAAAAGACATGCAGATATTTAGATATAAATACACACATTTGCAGGTTAAAAATTTTGACTTTTGGTTAATGATATCCTTTTGTGTGATCACATACATTAATTATCTAGATCTGCTTTGTTTTTCTGTACTTCATACAATCAGTTTGGAAGAACAAATTAAATTGGTGCTGGACTCAGTATGCTTTGAAGAAATGGTCATTTGACTTAAAACAAGAAACAGAGAGTCAAGTAGGGTAAGGGAGACAGTACATAATGATGCTGAGACAGGGTCCACCAGGAACATTCCAGAAAATAGGACCTACTGTGCCCTGCCTATTAAATGAGATGTTCCAACCTAAGATTCTTTGAATTCTTCACTATTTTTTTTTTGCCTTTTTGTTCTCCTCTCCTAATGAAGTTCTTTCTAATGTAGCTGCCTAAATTAAATGAGAAACCCTATTAGCAAATTTTTAATTAACTCTTAAAACTGTTCCAAGTTAAATATCTGAACCATAGCTATGACCATGCATTTGCTTATATCCCTGCCTTTTCCCTGTGAAAATTCCCTAGAAGTATCTGACTTGCCAAGAGGAACATTTGAAAGGTGGAGGCCTCATATGACATCAGAACAATTGAGGCTCAAGTTGCTGGGTGATCAGCTCTATCTGGAAGGCAGCCTCAGTTCTTTGCTTCTCTTCGGAGTTGACACAGTCATCATGGGTGGTATAGAGAACATCTGCTCCCATGATTCCCAAGGAGAGTGAGGGTCATGAATCACACTTCCCAAAAAGACTTCAATTCTACTTTAGGTCTTAATCATCCCAAAAGATATATTAAAAATTCATATTCAGGGTGTTGGTTATAAACAATGTTTTGTTGTGTAAGCTTGACAAGAGTTGCCATGTTACTTCAGGGAGGCAAAATACATGGAGATTTGTGGGGGGATGGCATATTATTTTATTCTCCCTTCCCTCAAAGAACTTAACATTACTTGGGAAATTCCCCAGGAGTCTAAAGCTCATAAAAGCTATTTTCTGGGATAAAGGCATAACTTACTCAGCAGGAGGCTCTGGTTAAATCCCCAGTACAGCTCACACACACAGAGAAATCTGCTAGCAATGAAATTCGAATTCTGTCCTCTAAGAAAAGTTAGATATCTTTTTTTTAAAAGGAGTTAGGGGAATAGACAAATTATATTTGCATATCCTTGAGAAGTCTATAATTTCATGAAAACAAGAGCTGTAACCCTACCTAAAGTTTGGCAATCTAGTGCTCTTTGAGAGATACAGAAATACCTGGGGTGAAAATATTTTATTTATGTTGCATTAAAAAAGCAAAAATCACTGAACTACTTCAGTTTGCTTAGATTCTGAGGATCTGAAAGGCTGTAGGGTTAAACATCAAGTTTATGATTAAAATGATTTTTCTTCTGTTATAATTTGTTATAAATAAATTATAAGCAACATCATTTAACCTATCAAACCCTTAACCTAACAGTGTCTTGCCTGATGTGAAAGCAAAATAAAAAATAAGACATAAAAGGTGTTCCTGCTCACTGTCCTCCATATTTCTTCCCAGAATAGGATTATCACTTTTATTTTCTCTACTTATAATACCACTTTATGTTTTCCCTAATTTTAGGGGTAATCATAATAAGAAAGTAAAACTTTGACAAACAATATTTATATAGACTTTTAAAGTTTTTAGAATAATTTTATTCCACATAAATTTGTAAAGATACAGGTTATTCTTATATTTCAATGTTAAATTCCCCCAGTGCTAATATGTTACATTACCGTGATGCATTTTTTAGAACTAATAACAAATATTGCCAACTCATACAAACATATTTGGTCTTTATGTCTCCTCAGCACCCTCCAGTTTGGGACACTTTCTGTTTTTTTATAATACTGACAGTTGTTTACTAAATTTAATTACATGCAAAAATTTTCGCATTATGAATGCACATAATTATGAATATAAAATTTTCATTGATATTTCTTTGATGAAAAATTTTAAATATTCTAAATAGAAATAAAAAGTACAAGAACAAGAATGCACGGCAAGGATTGGAAAATGACTCCAAGTACTGAGAACTATCTCTCCAATTCCCTATCTTTGTCTTAGCTTCTATGGTTTTAAAAGTGTATTTCTATAGAAGTTCAAACCGGAAGAAATAGTCTGAAAGTGGGGCTAGACAAGGGAGTGACTTACTTTCCTGATCTATTCAAGTCATTTTGAAAACAAGAGAAACTGATAACACTTTGTGCAGTACTACTGAGCTATCCAATTATTAATCTATCTCCCAAAAAACTTGGAAATAAGGTGGAAAGAAATTTACTTAATATTTTCAAGATCCCCATACTCATTCTCCAAATGTGAAGTCTTTTCTTAATAGAGGAGAGGCCATTTTTCACAAATTCAGTGAAATTTGCTTTGGAGCACTTTGATTATTTTATATTTACCATTGGGAAATTTAAAGAAATATCCTAGATCACAATCAGTTTGTCAATTTTCAGTGAGCCTCTTTTCCTTGGCTGGACCCAGGCACATTTTCAAAGGATTTTTTCATTTCTAATGTGGATGCAGTCATGTACTTAATTTTTATTAAGAATGAGGGCACACACACCCACAATAAGAAAGCGGATTGATGAGTGCCTTATGTTTCTATGTGTATTCGCACTAGCAGTATATGAGTTTGAATTGTTCCATATCCTCATAAAAACTTTGTGTTATTAGTCTTTTTTATTTTAGCCACTCTAGTGGGTGTGCAGTAGTCCAGTCCTATCTCAGTATATGTGGAGGACTGGCTCCAGAACCTCACCCACTCACACATGCAGGTGCCAGATCACTTTTTGAAGTGGTGTAGATTGCACATAACCTACACACATGTGCCATATACTTTCAATCAGCTCTGTATTACTTATACTGCTGTGTGTTCAGAACAACCCAGCCCCTGTTTACAAGACCTGATCCCAATGTACCAGGAGACCAGAGAAAAGGGGAAAACATCTAGGATCACACTGAATACAATGCATTAGGGGACTTCCTGATGGAAACATATTCTTTGGTGACAGCAAAATCAGGTGGATTCTCATGATTTGGGTCGAAAGCAAAGGCATATTTATCAGACAAGGCGAAGCGATTTTATCCAAGACAGAATGTAACTGGTTTATGTTAGCTAATATCAGGGTCAAGGCTTTTCTGGTGCCACAGTTGTGAAGCACCATGTTCTCTCAAAGATGCTGTCTGTTTATTATATTCTAGGAAACAATTTATAATATGCAAGAAAAACTAACTAGATTTACTCTCAAGCAATCATAGGAGTTCTGACTCAGAAAGCTGTGGTCATGTCAAGCTGAATCCAAACAAAATGCTGTGCAAATTGTTGTTAAGCTGTATTCTTTAAGGGAAAAGGACAAGAAAAAAGGTCTGTTCACATTCAGTACAAATGCCACACTATGTTTCTGAATATTTTCCATCCATCATTTGTTGAATGCACAGATACAAATTGCATGGATACAGAGCATCAACTGTATTATATTTCCGAAAATTTAAATTTCACTGTTAACTAACGATGCTAAGCACCTCCCTATGTGTTTATGGGTCATTGATCTATCTTCCTTTAAGAACTATTTAAATATTTTAAAATTTTTATTTGACTTTTTTTAATAATGGATTTTAAGAGTTTTTTTATGTTTTTGATACAAGTCAAAAAAATGAAACTGTAAAAACAGAAATGGGATAGAGATAATTAGTTTTGGTGCTGCCTTCCAAATATAGGATTGTTAAAAAAATAAAGAAGAAGAAGAAGAAAAGCAAAATCAGAGGATTCTGAAGAAATGCAGGAAGAAAACAAAGAAAAAAGAAAGAATGTGAGAGGAAGAAAGATAAGCTAACGTTTGAAATTCATAACCTTACAGCAGCCTTCTCATATCTTTTCTGAACGTCACTCGGTCTCCTGAGACATTCCAAGTCAATAAACTCCACAGTGCTCCTTTACATATCCAGGGATCCTCAAAGCTTTCTTAATAAATGAAACTTTTTTCATAGTTGATCTACAAAAACATTAAATGGTAGGTAGAACAAGCCACACCAGAAGCACTGTTTCTCATATTTAGTGCCTCGTTGAACAGACTGTATTTTCAAAAAATGAAATTTTGTGCAAACTGTCACTTCAAGCTCCAAAAACATTTGTTTTCTTTATAAAGCAATTTTTAACCACAAGATCACAGTTTCCATCATTTATATTCTTTTCTTCCTAGGATACAGATGGCATTTGGGGCTGAGAGGAGGTGTTCTGTATACACTGATCAAACTAATCAATTTGGGCTATCATTGAATGTATCAGGTGTACTACACCACACCACACCAGTCAGTATTTTATTGGAAACTTTGAAAAGACACAAGGAAGAATATATTACACCATAGGGGGCAAAAATCTCTGATTAAGAAAATTAGAACCCCAAATGATACAGATTATGTTGGTACTTAGCTGTGAGCTTTTTTTTTTTTGTTTTTTGTTTTTTTGTTTTTAGTACTCAACACATCTGAAAGTGTTTTACCAACTCAGCACCAACAACAAAATCCAAAGATAGAAGTGTTTTACTTTGAAGTTTCTAATAGGCAGTGACAAAAATAGAGACTAGACACACAGTTTTGTCTTGTAAACTTCATTTTATGCAAAGAAGTGACAATAAGCTATAAACAGTGTCTTTTAGGCAGGTATCTGAACTAATCCCCTGTGATGTAGGAGAAAGTTAGATGAACTTGTTCCACTAAACATGTGTGCAAGCTCTGGAAACCCAGTACCATGGGCTGAGGGTGTGGCCGAGTAGAAGAGGGCTTGCCTAGCATGTGCAGGACCCTGGGTCTGAACCCTAGCACAAGGAAGGGAGGAAGAGAGGGAGGGAGGGAGAGAGGAAAAGAGAAAGGCAGGAAGGAAGAGAAAAGATGGAAAGGAGGGAGGGAGGAGAAAAAGACATGCAAAGAAAAGCAAAGAACAAAAGAAACATGAAACTCAAACACCGCAGTGCCCCCATTGTCAGTATGAGTGTGGCTTGCTATTGATCCCGTTATTTTCTGACATTTCTTCTTCGTAGTCAAACTCACAGTCCTCCCCTGTGCCCCAGCTCTCTCAGTCTTTACATTGCAGGTATGGGAAAGGAAACATCATGATATATCGGGAGTTCTTTGATGGGTAACTTCCTTATGCTGTGGCAAATATTCAAAAACATATTGAGTTAAACACAAAATAACATGAAAGTAGGCTTTCGAACACTTTGTATTAAGTGTTCGATCTAGCCCAAACTGACTAAGGAACTCGAAACTAATCATTTAATCTGAATGTCCTCTTTTTAAAAAAAATCTTAAGGCTGGGTATTTAGCTCAGCAGTTCTGTGCCCTGCCTTGCAAGCGCAAGGACCCGAGTTCAATCCCCGTTACAAAAAACTAAAACAAAAACAAACAAAACAGAGCAAAACAACATCTTAGAAGGCTGGATGTGGCGGCGCACTCCTGAAATCCTAGCACTCAGGAGGCTGAGGGAGGAGGATCGCTGTGAGTTCGAGACCAGCCTGGACTACATAGTGAGTTCC